>NW_028295100.1:0-181897 GCF_964341445.2 Mesoplodon mirus | reverse complement strand
AAGCGCCCTTTGGCCTGGGCCTAAATGCTTGTGACACTCCACTGGGCCTGCCGGGCTCTGAGGGCCCTTCCCTGGGCCCCCTGCTCCCCTGCCCTTTGTTCAGTCACAGCAGAGATGGCCACACCCACTCCCTCAGTGAGGGCAGTGTTCCAAACTCCCTCAGCCCCGCCCCCTCTCCGCAGGTTACCATGGACGACAGAGGCTGCATTCTGAGGCCAGGGCGTTCCGAGAATGCCAATGGCAGACATGATGACCTTAAATGATTTCCTCTTGTGTCAGTTTTGGTAAACTTTAGGAGCTAGGAAATGGTCCACTTTCCAGAAATGTTCAAATTTACTGGCATTTCATATATTCTCTGCTCTAACATTGTCCTGACTCTTTCTGTATATTCTTTACTTATGTTTTTGTTTTCCTTAATCAAAGTGTGTCTTTTAAATCTTTTCAAAAGATTCTTTGGACTTACTAAATCATCTGAATTCTATACGTTTTCTGTTGTATTAACTTCTGCTCATATCTTTATTTAACTTTTTTCTATGTTCTCAGGGTTTATTGTTTTCATCTTCTGATGTCAATTAAAACACTTGGTTATTCATTTTAATAAATCTTTTTACTTATAAAGATTTGAACTTTTGAAGATTCCAGCTTACTTGTACGTTTCTAAGGGTCAGGTCCTCTCCACTGTTGCCGGCCTAAGGCTTAGTTCAGCATATAGCAATGTATATACTGACCTATGTTCCCCTCGACTTTCTGTGATCCACTACATCTCACCTTTCTTTGCAGACAAGCCATTTGAAATACCCTTAACTTATTTCACAGCCAATAAGGCTTTGAAATAATGTGTATTTTTTAGAGAAATCTTCTTATATAATTAGGCAGAAAATCTGAACTGCCATAGTTTTCAAAACAGCATAATTTCACTCTTCTCAATGATTAATCTGTTGTATTACACAACCTTTGTGTATTTAGCTTTATCAATGACATGTCCTTTAAAAATGTTTTAGAGATCCTACCAGTCTTTGAATACATCCTCGTGCCTTGTTTCAGTTCCAGTTTTATGTATATTTTCTGCCTTGCACCCGATTATTCCTACATCTGATGGATGGCCTTGGGAATCTAATTCTGGTATTGATTGTTTTGGCTGATTGTCTCCCCTTGTAGCTGCTTTCTTCATTATTGTGTAAATTTAGATCATGAGCTCATGTTTAGCTAAATAGCTGACCTTGTAAGAGGCTTAGGTGTGAACGCTCGTAAGTTTCAGCAGAAAGTCGGCAAAGATTTATTTGTGTCCCTCCAATGAGTGGCCCGCAAGGACCCCGTTTTCTACAACTGTTGGTCCAATACTCCCTCTAGGGGCAGGGGATTCAGACAGGGCTGCTTTGCGGCCCCCGATCTGGGGCAGGGGCAGTGGGCGGCCTGTGGCCCGGGCAGGAGCCTCTCCGCGTGTGTCCCAGGGACCCATCTGCCTGCGAGCCTCGGTCACCTGGCAGGAAGCTACGATACCCAGACCTATGCTTAGCTGTGCAGCGAGGTGTACTGCGTGGACAGGTTCCACACACACTTCAAGTAAGAGGGCGGCCTGAGTGGAAAGGTGAGGGTTTGGGCAGCTGTGCAGACAAAGAAAGCGCCCTTTGGCCTGGGCCTAAATGCTTGTGACACTCCACTGGGCCTGCCGGGCTCTGAGGGCCCTTCCCTGGGCCCCCTGCTCCCCTGCCCTTTGTTCAGTCACAGCAGAGATGGCCACACCCACTCCCTCAGTGAGGGCAGTGTTCCAAACTCCCTCAGCCCCGCCCCCTCTCCGCAGGTTACCATGGACGACAGAGGCTGCATTCTGAGGCCAGGGCGTTCCGAGAATGCCAATGGCAGACATGATGACCTTAAATGATTTCCTCTTGTGTCAGTTTTGGTAAACTTTAGGAGCTAGGAAATGGTCCACTTTCCAGAAATGTTCAAATTTACTGGCATTTCATATATTCTCTGCTCTAACATTGTCCTGACTCTTTCTGTATATTCTTTACTTATGTTTTTGTTTTCCTTAATCAAAGTGTGTCTTTTAAATCTTTTCAAAAGATTCTTTGGACTTACTAAATCATCTGAATTCTATACGTTTTCTGTTGTATTAACTTCTGCTCATATCTTTATTTAACTTTTTTCTATGTTCTCAGGGTTTATTGTTTTCATCTTCTGATGTCAATTAAAACACTTGGTTATTCATTTTAATAAATCTTTTTACTTATAAAGATTTGAACTTTTGAAGATTCCAGCTTACTTGTACGTTTCTAAGGGTCAGGTCCTCTCCACTGTTGCCGGCCTAAGGCTTAGTTCAGCATATAGCAATGTATATACTGACCTATGTTCCCCTCGACTTTCTGTGATCCACTACATCTCACCTTTCTTTGCAGACAAGCCATTTGAAATACCCTTAACTTATTTCACAGCCAATAAGGCTTTGAAATAATGTGTATTTTTTAGAGAAATCTTCTTATATAATTAGGCAGAAAATCTGAACTGCCATAGTTTTCAAAACAGCATAATTTCACTCTTCTCAATGATTAATCTGTTGTATTACACAACCTTTGTGTATTTAGCTTTATCAATGACATGTCCTTTAAAAATGTTTTAGAGATCCTACCAGTCTTTGAATACATCCTCGTGCCTTGTTTCAGTTCCAGTTTTATGTATATTTTCTGCCTTGCACCCGATTATTCCTACATCTGATGGATGGCCTTGGGAATCTAATTCTGGTATTGATTGTTTTGGCTGATTGTCTCCCCTTGTAGCTGCTTTCTTCATTATTGTGTAAATTTAGATCATGAGCTCATGTTTAGCTAAATAGCTGACCTTGTAAGAGGCTTAGGTGTGAACGCTCGTAAGTTTCAGCAGAAAGTCGGCAAAGATTTATTTGTGTCCCTCCAATGAGTGGCCCGCAAGGACCCCGTTTTCTACAACTGTTGGTCCAATACTCCCTCTAGGGGCAGGGGATTCAGACAGGGCTGCTTTGCGGCCCCCGATCTGGGGCAGGGGCAGTGGGCGGCCTGTGGCCCGGGCAGGAGCCTCTCCGCGTGTGTCCCAGGGACCCATCTGCCTGCGAGCCTCGGTCACCTGGCAGGAAGCTACGATACCCAGACCTATGCTTAGCTGTGCAGCGAGGTGTACTGCGTGGACAGGTTCCACACACACTTCAAGTAAGAGGGCGGCCTGAGTGGAAAGGTGAGGGTTTGGGCAGCTGTGCAGACAAAGAAAGTGCCCTTTGGCCTGGGCCTAAATGCTTGTGACACTCCACTGGGCCTGCCGGGCTCTGAGGGCCCTGCCCTGGGCCCCCTGCTCCCCTGCCCTTTGTTCAGTCACAGCAGAGATGGCCACACCCACTCCCTCAGTGAGGGCAGTGTTCCAACCTCCCTCAGCCCCGCCCCCTCTCCGCAGGTTACCATGGACTACAGAGGCTGCATTCTGAGGCCAGGGCGTTCCGAGAATGCCAAGGGCAGACATGATGACCTTAAATGATTTCCTCTTGTGTCAGTTTTGGTAAACTTTAGGAGCTAGGAAATGGTCCACTTGACAGAAATATTCAAATTTACTGGCATTTCATATATTCTCTGCTCTAACATTGTCCTGACTCTTTCTGTATATTCTTTACTTATGTTTTGGTTTTCCTTAATCAAAGTGTGTCTTTTAAATCTTTTCAAAGAAGATTCTTTGGACTTACTAAATCATCTGAATTTTATACGTTTTCTGTTGTATTAACTTCTGCTCATATCTTTATTTAACTTTTTTCTATGTTCTCAGGGTTTATTGTTTTCATCTTCTGATGTCAATTAAAACACTTGGTTATTCATTTTAATAAATCTTTTTACTTATAAAGATTTGAACTTTTGAAGATTCCAGCTTACTTGTACGTTTCTAAGGGTCAGGTCCTCTCCACTGTTGCCGGCCTAAGGCTTAGTTCACCATATAGCAATGTATATATTGACCTATTTTCCCCTAGACTTTCTGTGATCCCCTACATCTCACCTTTCTTTGCAGACAAGCCATTTGAAATACACTTAACTTATTTCACAGCCAATAAGGCTTTGAAATAATGTGTATTTTTTAGAGAAATCTTCTTATATAATTAGGCAGAAAAACTGAAGTGCCATAGTTTTCAAAACAGCATAATTTCACTCTTCTCAATGATTAATCTGTTGTATTACACAACCTTTGTGTATTTAGCTTTATCAATGACATGATCTTTAAAAATGTTTTAGAGATCCTACCAATCTTTGAAAACATCCTCGTGCCTTGTTTCAGTTCCAGTTTTATATATATTTTCTGCCTTGCACCCGATTATTCCTACATCTGATGGATGGCCTTGGGAATCTAATTCTGGTATGGATTGTTTTGGCTGATTGTTTCCCCTTATAGCTGCTTTCTTCATTATTGTGTAAATTTAGATCATGAGCTCATGTTTAGCTAAACAGCTGACCTTGTAAGAGGCTTAGGTGTGAATGCTCGTAAGTTTCAGCAGAAAGTCGGCAAAGATTTATTTGTGTCCCTCCAATGAGTGGCCCGCAATGACCCCGTTTTCTACAAGTGTTGGTCCAATACTCCCTCTAGAGGCAGGGGACTCAGACAGGGCTGCTTTGCGGCCCCCGATCTGGGGCAGGGGAAGTGGGCGGCCTGTGGCCCGGGCAGGAGCCTCTCCGCGTGTGTCCCAGGGACCCACCTGCCTGCGAGCCTCGGTCACCTGGCAGGAAGCTATGATGCCCAGACCTATGCTTAGCTGTGCAGCGAGGTGTACTGCGCAGACAGGTTCCACACACACTTCAAGTAAGAGGGCGGCCTGAGTGGAAAGGTGAGAGTTTGGGCAGCTGTGCAGACAAAGAAAGCGCCCTTTGGCCTGGGCCTAAATGCTTGTGACACTCCACTGGGCCTGCCGGGCTCTGAGGGCCCTTCCCTGGGCCCCCTGCTCCCCTGCCCTTTGTTCAGTCACAGCAGAGATGGCCACACTCACTCCCTCAGTGAGGGCAGTGTTCCAACCTCCCTCAGCCCCGCCCCCTCTCCGCAGTTTACCATGGACTACAGAGGCTGCATTCTGAGGCCAGGGCGTTCCGAGAATGCCAAGGGCAGACATGATGACCTTAAATGATTTCCTCTTGTGTCAGTTTTGGTAAACTTTAGGAGCTAGGAAATGGTCCACTTTCCAGAAATGTTCAAATTTACTGGCATTTCATATATTCTCTGCTCTAACATTGTCCTGACTCTTTCTGTATATTCTTTACTTATGTTTTTGTTTTCCTTAATCAAAGTGTGTCTTTTAAATCTTTTCAAAGAAGATTCTTTGGACTTACTAAATCATCTGAATTTTATACGTTTTCTGTTGTATTAACTTCTGCTCATATCTTTATTTAACTTTTTTCTATGTTCTCAGGGTTTATTGTTTTCATCTTCTGATGTCAATTAAAACACTTGGTTATTCATTTTAATAAATCTTTTTACTTGTAAAGATTTGAACTTTTGAAGATTCCAGCTTACTTGTACGTTTCTAAGGGTCAGGTCCTCTCCACTGTTGCCGGCCTAAGGCTTAGTTCACCATATAGCAATGTATATACTGACCTATTTTCCCCTCGACTTTCTGTGATCCACTACATCTCACCTTTCTCTGCAGACAAGCCATTTGAAATACCCTTAACTTATTTCACAGCCAATAAGGCTTTGAAATAATGTTTATTTTTTAGAGAAATCTTCTTCTATAATTAGGCAGAAAATCTGACCTGCCATAGTTTTCAAAACAGCATAATTTCACTCTTCTCAATGATTAATCTGTTGTATTACACAACCTTTGTGTATTTAGCTTTATCAATGACATGTCCTTTAAAAATGTTTTAGGGATCCTACCAGTCTTTGAAAACATCCTCGTGCCTTGTTTCAGTTCCAGTTTTATGTATATTTTCTGCCTTGCACCGGATTATTCCTACATCTGATGGATGGCCTTGGGAATCTAATACTGGTATTGATTGTTTTGGCTGATTGTCTCCCCTTGTAGCTGCTTTCTTCATTATTGTGTAAATTTAGATCATGAGCTCATGTTTAGCTAAACAGCTGACCTTGTAAGAGGCTTAGGTGTGAACGCTCGTAAGTTTCAGCAGAAAGTCGGCAAAGATTTATTTGTGTCCCTCCAATGAGTGGCCCACAAGGACCCCGTTTTCTACAAGTGTTGGTCCAATACTCCCTCTAGAGGCAGGGGACTCAGACAGGGCTGCTTTGCGGCCCCCGATCTGGGGCAGGGGCAGTGGGGGGCCTGTGGCCCGGGCAGGAGCCTCTCCGCGTGTGTCCCAGGGACACATCTGCCTGCGAGCCTCGGTCACCTGCCAGAAAGCTACGATGCCCAGACCTATGCTTAGCTGTGCCGCGAGGTGTACTGCGCCGACAGGTTCCACACACACTTCATGTAAGAGGGCGGCCTGAGTGGAAAGGTGAGAGTTTGGGCAGTTGTGCAGACAAAGAAAGCGCCCTTTGGCCTGGGCTTAAATGCTTGTGACACTCCACTGGGCCTGCCGGGCTCTGAGGGCCCTGCCCTGGGCCCCCTGCTCCCCTGCCCTTTGTTCAGTCACAGCAGAGATGGCCACACCCACTCCCTCAGTGAGGGCAGTGTTCCAACCTCCCTCAGCCCCGCCCCCTCTCCGCAGGTTACCATGGACTACAGAGGCTGCATTCTGAGGCAAGGGCTTTCCGAGAATGCCAAGGGCAGACATGATGACCTTAAATGATTTCCTCTTGTGTCAGTTTTGGTAAACTTTAGGAGCTAGGAAATGGTCCAATTGACAGAAATGTTCAAATTTACTGGCATTTCATATATTCTCTGCTCTAACATTGTCCTGACTCTTTCTGTATATTCTTTACTTATGTTTTGGTTTTCCTTAATCAAAGTGTGTCTTTTAAATCTTTTCAAAGAAGATTCTTTGTACTTACTAAATCACCTGGATTTTATACGTTTTCTGTTGTATTAAATTCTGCTCATATCTTTATTTAACTTTTTCTATGTTCTCAGGGTTTATTGTTTTCATCTTCTGATGTCAATTAAAACACTTGGTTATTCATTTTAATAAATCTTTTTACTTATAAAGATTTGAACTTTTGAAGATTCCAGCTTACTTGTACGTTTCTAAGGGTCAGGTCCTCTCCATTGTTGCTGGCCTAAGGCTTAGTTCACCATATAGCAATGTATATATTGACCTATTTTCCCCTAGACTTTCTGTGATCCCCTACATCTCAGCTTTCTTTGCAGACAAGCCATTTGAAATACCCTTAACTTATTTCACAGCCAGTAAGGCTTTGAAATAATGTGTATTTTTTAGAGAAATCTTCTTATATAATTAGGCAGTAAATCTGACCTGCCATAGTTTTCAAAACAGCATAATTTCACACTTCTCAATGATTAAACTGTTGTATTACACAACCCTTGTGTATTTAGCTTTATCAATGACATGTCCTTTAAAAATGTTTTAGAGATCCTACCAGTCTTTGAAAACATCCTTGTGCCTTGATTCAGTTCCAGTTTGATGTATATTTTCTGCCTTGCACCCGATTATTCCTACATCTGATGGATGGCCTTGGGAATCTAATACTGGTATTGATGGTTTTGGCTGATTGTCTCCCCTTGTAGCTGCTTTCTTCATTATTGTGTAAATTTAGATCATGAGCTCATGTTTAGCTAAACAGCTGACCTTGTAAGAGGCTTAGGTGTGAACGCTCGTAAGTTTCAGCAGAAAGTCGGCAAAGATTTCTTTGTGTCCCTCCAATGAGTGGCCCGCAAGGACCCCGTTTTCTACAAGTGTTGGTCCAATACTCCCTCTATGGGCAGGGGATTCAGACAGGGCTGCTTTGCGGCCCCCGATCTGGGGCAGGGGAAGTGGGCGGCCTGTGGCCCGGGCAGGAGCCTCTCCGCGTGTGTCCCAGGGACCCATCTGCCTGCGAGCCTCGGTCACCTGGCAGGAAGCTATGATGCCCAGACCTATGCTTAGCTGTGCAGCGAGGTGTACTGCGCAGACAGGTTCCACACACACTTCAAGTAAGAGGGCGGCCTGAGTGGAAAGGTGAGAGTTTGGGCAGCTGTGCAGACAAAGAAAGCGCCCTTTGGCCTGGGCCTAAAAGCTTGTGACACTCCACTGGGCCTGCCGGGCTCTGAGGGCCCTGCCCTGGGCCCCCTGCTCCCCTGCCCTTTGTTCAGTCACAGCAGAGATGGCCACACCCACTCCCTCAGTGAGGGCAGTGTTCCAACCTCCCTCAGCCCCGCCCCCTCTCCGCAGGTTACCATGGACTACAGAGGCTGCATTCTGAGGCCAGGGCGTTCCGAGAATGCCAAGGGCAGACATGATGACCTTAAATGATTTCCTCTTGTGTCAGTTTTGGTAAACTTTAGGAGCTAGGAAATGGTCCAATTGACAGAAATGTTCAAATTTACTGGCATTTCATATATTCTCTGCTCTAACATTGTCCTGACTCTTTCTGTATATTCTTTACTTATGTTTTGGTTTTCCTTAATCAAAGTGTGTCTTTTAAATCTTTTCAAAGAAGATTCTTTGGACTTACTAAATCACCTGGATTTTATACGTTTTCTGTTGTATTAAATTCTGCTCATATCTTTATTTAACTTTTTTCTATGTTCTCAGGGTTTATTGTTTTCATCTTCTGATGTCAATTAAAACACTTGGTTATTCATTTTAATAAATCTTTTTACTTATAAAGATTTGAACTTTTGAAGATTCCAGCTTACTTGTACGTTTCTAAGGGTCGGGTCCTCTCCATTGTTGCTGGCCTAAGGCTTAGTTCACCATATAGCAATGTATATATTGACCTATTTTCCCCTAGACTTTCTGTGATCCCCTACATCTCAGCTTTCTTTGCAGACAAGCCATTTGAAATACCCTTAACTTATTTCACAGCCAGTAAGGCTTTGAAATAATGTGTATTTTTTAGAGAAATCTTCTTATATAATTAGGCAGTAAATCTGACCTGCCATAGTTTTCAAAACAGCATAATTTGACACTTCTCAATGATTAACCTGTTGTATTACACAACCCTTGTGTATTTAGCTTTATCTATGACATATCCTTTAAAAATGTTTTAGAGATCCTACCAGTCTTTGAAAACATCCTTGTGCCTTGTTTCAGTTCCAGTTTGATGTATATTTTCTGCCTTGCACCCGATTATTCCTACATCTGATGGATGGCCTTGGGAATCTAATACTGCTATTGATTGTTTTGGCTGATTGTCTCCCCTTGTAGCTGCTTTCTTCATTATTGTGTAAATTTAGATCATGAGCTCATGTTTAGCTAAACAGCTGACCTTGTAAGAGGCTTAGGTGTGAACGCTCGTAAGTTTCAGCAGAAAGTCGGCAAAGATTTATTTGTGTCCCTCCAATGAGTGGCCCGCAAGGACCCCGTTTTCTACAAGTGTTGGTCCAATACTCCCTCTAGAGGCAGGGTACTCAGACAGGGCTGCTTTGCGGCCCCCGATCTGGGGCAGGGGAAGTGGGCGGCCTGTGGCCCGGGCAGGAGCCTCTCCGCGTGTGTCCCAGGGACCCATCTGCCTGCGAGCCTCGGTCACCTGGCAGGAAGCTATGATGCCCAGACCTATGCTTAGCTGTGCAGCGAGGTGTACTGCGCAGACAGGTTCCACACACACTTCAAGTAAGAGGGCGGCCTGAGTGGAAAGGTGAGAGTTTGGGCAGTTGTGCAGACAAAGCAAGCGCCCTTTGGCCTGGGCCTAAATGCTTGTGACACTCCACTGGGCCTGCCGGGCTCTGAGGGCCCTTCCCTGGGCCCCCTGCTCCCCTGCCCTTTGTTCAGTCACAGCAGAGATGGCCACACCCACTCCCTCAGTGAGGGCAGTGTTCCAACCTCCCTCAGCCCCGCCCCCTCTCCGCAGGTTACCACGGACGACAGAGGCTGCATTCTGAGGCCAGGGCGTTCCGAGAATGCCAAGGGCAGACATGATGACCTTAAATGATTTCCTCTTGTGTCAGTTTTGGTAAACCTTAGGAGCTAGGAAATGGTCCACTTTCCAGAAATGTTCAAATTTACTGGCATTTCATATATTCTCTGCTCTAACATTGTCCTGACTCTTTCTGTATATTCTTTACTTATGTTTTTGTTTTCCTTAATCAAAGTGTGTCTTTTCAATCTTTTCAAAGAAGATTCTTTGGACTTACTAAATCATCTGAATTTTATACGTTTTCTGTTGTATTAACTTCTGCTCATATCTTTATTTAACTTTTTTCTATGTTCTCAGGGTTTATTGTTTTCATCTTCTGATGTCAATTAAAACTCTTGGTTATTCATTTTAATAAATCTTTTTACTTATAAAGATTTGAACTTTTGAAGATTCCAGCTTACTTGTACGTTTCTAAGGGTCAGGTCCTCTCCACTGTTGCCGTCCTAAGGCTTAGTTCACCATATAGCAATGTATATACTGACCTATTTTCCCCTCGACTTTCTGTGATCCACTACATCTCACCTTTCTTTGCAGACAAGCCATTTGAAATACCCTTAACTTATTTCACAGCCAATAATGCTTTGAAATAATGTTTATTTTTTAGAGAAATCTTCTTATATAATTAGGCAGAAAATCTGACCTGCCATAGTTTTCAAAACAGCATAATTTCACTCTTCTCAATGATTAATCTGTTGTATTACACAACCTTTGTGTATTTACCTTTATCAATGACATGTCCTTTAAAAATGTTTTAGAGATCCTACCAGTCTTTGAATACATCCTCGTGCCTTGTTTCAGTTCCAGTTTTATGTATATTTTCTGCCTTGCACCAGATTATTCCTACATCTGATGGATGGCCTTGGGAATCTAATTCTGGTATTGATTGTTTTGGCTGATTGTCTCCCCTTGTAGCTGCTTTCTTCATTATTGTGTAAATTTAGATCATGAGCTCATGTTTAGCTAAATAGCTGACCTTGTAAGAGGCTTAGTTGTGAATGCTCGTAAGTTTCAGCAGAAAGTCGGCAAAGATTTATTTGTGTCCCTCCAATGAGTGGCCCGCAAGTACCCCGTTTTCTACAACTGTTGGTCCAATACTCCCTCTAGAGGCAGGGGATTCAGACAGGGCTGCTTTGCGGCCCCGATCTGTGGCAGGGGCAGTGGGCGGCCTGTGGCCCGGGCAGGAGCCTCTCCGCGTGTCTCCCAGGGACCCATCTGCCTGTGAGCCTCAGTCACCTGGCAGGAGGCCACAATGCCCAGACCTATGGTTAGCTGTGCAACGAGGTGTACTGCGCGGACAGGTTCCACACACACTTCAAGTAAGAGGGCGGCCTGAGTGGAAAGGTGAGAGTTTGGGCAGCTGTGCAGACAAAGAAAGCGCCCTTTGGCGTGGGCCTAAATGCTTGTGACACTCCACTGGGCCTGCCGGGCTCTGAGGGCCCTGCCCTGGGCCCCCTGCTCCCCTGCCCTTTGTTCAGTCACAGCAGAGATGGCCACACCCACTCCCTCAGTGAGGGCAGTGTTCCAACCTCCCTCAGCCCCGCCCCCTCTCCGCAGGTTACCATGGACTACAGAGGCTGCATTCTGAGGCCAGGGCGTTCCAAGAATGCCAAGGGCAGACATGATGACCTTAAATGATTTCCTCTTGTGTCAGTTTTGGTAAACTTTAGGAGCTAGGAAATGGTCCACTTTCCAGAAATGTTCAAATTTACTGGCATTTCATATATTCTCTGCTCTAACATTGTCCTGACTCTTTCTGTATATTCTTTACTTATGTTTTTGTTTTCCTTAATCAAAGTGTGTCTTTTAAATCTTTTAAAGAAGATTCTTTGGCCTTACTAAATCACCTGGATTTTATACGTTTTCTGTTGTATTAAATTCTGCTCATATCTTTATTTAACTTTTTTCTATGTTCTCAGGGTTTATTGTTTTCATCTTCTGATGTCAATTAAAACACTTGGTTATTCATTTTAATAAATCTTTTTACTTATAAAGATTTGAACTTTTGAAGATTCCAGCTTACTTGTATGTTTCTAAGGGTCAGGTCCTCTCCATTGTTGCCGGCCTAATGCTTAGTTCACCATATAGCAATGTATATATTGACCTATTTTCCCCTAGACTTTCTGTGATCCCCTACATCTCACCTTTCTTTGCAGACAAGCCATTTGAAATACACTTAAATTATTTCACAGCCAATAAGGCTTTGAAATAATGTGTATTTTTTAGAGACATCTTCTTATATAATTAGGCAGAAAATCTGACCTGCCATAGTTTTCAAAACAGCATAATTTCACACTTCTCAATGATTAAACTGTTGTATTACACAACCTTTGTGTATTTAGCTTTATCAATGGCATGTCCTTTAAAAATGTTTTAGAGATCCTACCAGTCTTTGAAAACATCCTTGTGCCTTGTTTCAGTTCCAGTTTTATGTATATTTTCTGCCTTGCACCTGATTATTCCTACATCTGATGGATGGCCTTGGGAATCTAAAACTGGTATTGATTGTTTTGGCTGATTGTCTCCCCTTGTAGCTTCTTTCTTCATTATTGTGTAAATTTAGATCATGAGCTCATGTTTAGCTAAACAGCTGACCTTGTAAGAGGCTTAGGTGTGAACGCTCGTAACTTTCAGCAGAAAGTCGGCAAAGATTTATTTGTGTCCCTCCAATGAGTGGCCCGCAAGGACCCCGTTTTCTACAAGTGTTGGTCCAATACTCCCTCTAGAGGCAGGGGACTCAGACAGGGCAGCTTTGCGGCCCCCGATCTGGGGCAGGGGAAGTGGGCGGCCTGTGGCCCGGGCAGGAGCCTCTCCGCGTGTGTCCCAGGGACCCACCTGCCTGCGAGCCTCGGTCACCTGGCAGGAAGCTATGATGCCCAGACCTATGCTTAGCTGTGCAGCGAGGTGTACTGCGCAGACAGGTTCCACACACACTTCAAGTAAGAGGGCGGCCTGAGTGGAAAGGTGAGAGTTTGGGCAGCTGTGCAGACAAAGAAAGCGCCCTTTGGCCTGGGCCTAAATGCTTGTGACACTCCACTGGGCCTGCCGGGCTCTGAGGGCCCTTCCCTGGGCCCCCTGCTCCCCTGCCCTTTGTTCAGTCACAGCAGAGATGGCCACACCCACTCCCTCAGTGAGGGCAGTGTTCCAACCTCCCTCAGCCCCCCCCCTCTCCGCAGTTTACCATGGACGACAGAGGCTGCATTCTGAGGCCAGGGCGTTCCGAGAATGCCAAGGGCAGACATGATGACCTTAAATGATTTCCTCTTGTGTCAGTTTTGGTAAACTTTAGGAGCTAGGAAATGGTCCACTTTCCAGAAATGTTCAAATTTACTGGCATTTCATATATTCTCTGCTCTAACATTGTCCTGACTCTTTCTGTATATTCTTTACTTATGTTTTGGTTTTCCTTAATCAAAGTGTGTCTTTTAAATCTTTTCAAAGAAGATTCTTTGGACTTACTAAATCATCTGAATTCTATACGTTTTCTGTTGTATTAAATTCTGCTCATATCTTTATTTAACTTTTTTCTATGTTCTCAGGGTTTATTGTTTTCATCTTCTGATGTCAATTAAAACACTTGGTTCTTCATTTTAATAAATCTTTTTACTTATAAAGATTTGAACTTTTGAAGATTCCAGCTTACTTGTACGTTTCTAAGGGTCAGGTCCTCTCCACTGTTGCCGGCCTAAGGCTTAGTTCAGCATATAGCAATGTATATACTGACCTATTTTCCCCTCGACTTTCTGTGATCCACTACATCTCACCTTTCTCTGCAGACAAGCCATTTGAAATACCCTTAACTTATTTCACAGCCAATAAGGCTTTGAAATAATGTTTATTTTTTAGAGAAATCTTCTTATATAATTAGGCAGAAAATCTGACCTGCCATAGTTTTCAAAACAGCATAATTTCACTCTTCTCAATGATTAATCTGTTGTATTACACAACCTTTGTGTATTTAGCTTTATCAATGACATGTCCTTTAAAAATGTTTTAGAGATCCTACCAGTCTTTGAAAACATCCTCGTGCCTTGTTTCAGTTCCAGTTTTATGTATATTTTCTGCCTTGCACCGGATTATTCCTACGTCTGATGGATGGCCTTGGGAATCTAATACTGGTATTGATTGCTTTGGCTGATTGTCTCCCCTTGTAGCTGCTTTCTTCATTATTGTGTAAATTTAGATCATGAGCTCATGTTTAGCTAAACAGCTGACCTTGTAAGAGGCTTAGGTGTGAACGCTCGTAAGTTTCAGCAGAAAGTCGGCAAAGATTTATTTGTGTCCCTCCAATGAGTGGCCCACAAGGACCCCGTTTTCTACAAGTGTTGGTCCAATCCTCCCTCTAGAGGCAGGGGACTCAGACAGGGCTGCTTTGCGGCCCCCGATCTGGGGCAGGGGCAGTGGGGGGCCTGTGGCCCGGGCAGGAGCCTCTCCGCGTGTGTCCCAGGGACACATCTGCCTGCGAGCCTCGGTCACCTGCCAGAAAGCTACGATGCCCAGACCTATGCTTAGCTGTGCCGCGAGGTGTACTGCGCCAACAGGTTCCACACACACTTCATGTAAGAGGGCGGCCTGAGTGGAAAGGTGAGAGTTTGGGCAGTTGTGCAGACAAAGAAAGCGCCCTTTGGCCTTGGCCTAAATGCTTGTGACACTCCACTGGGCCTGCCGGGCTCTGAGGGCCCTGCCCTGGGCCCCCTGCTCCCCTGCCCTTTGTTCAGTCACAGCAGAGATGGCCACACCCACTCCCTCAGTGAGGGCAGTGTTCCAACCTCCCTCAGGCCCGCCCCCTCTCCGCAGGTTACCATGGACTACAGAGGCTGCATTCTGAGGCAAGGGCTTTCCGAGAATGCCAAGGGCAGACATGATGACCTTAAATGATTTCCTCTTGTGTCAGTGTTGGTAAACTTTAGGAGCTAGGAAATGGTCCACTTGACAGAAATGTTCAAATTTACTGGCATTTCATATATTCTCTGCTCTAACATTGTCCTGACTCTTTCTGTATATTCTTTACTTATGTTTTGGTTTTCCTTAATCAAAGTGTGTCTTTTAAATCTTTTCAAAGAAGATTCTTTGGACTTACTAAATCATCTGAATTTTATACGTTTTCTGTTGTATTAAGTTCTGCTCATATCTTTATTTAACTTTTTTCTATGTTCTCAGGGTTTATTGTTTTCATCTTCTGATGTCAATTAAAACACTTGGTTATTCATTTTAATAAATCTTTTTACTTATAAAGATTTGAACTTTTGAAGATTCCAGCTTACTTGTACGTTTCTAAGGGTCAGGTCCTCTCCACTGTTGCCGGCCTAAGGCTTAGTTCACCATATAGCAATGTATATATTGACCTATTTTCCCCTCGACTTTCTGTGATCCACTACATGTCACCTTTCTTTGCAGACAAGCCATTTGAAATACACTTAACTTATTTCACAGCCAATAAGGCTTTGAATTAATGTGTATTTTTTAGAGAAATCTTCTTATATAATTAGGCAGAAAAACTGAAGTGCCACAGTTTTCAAAACAGCATAATTTCACTCTTCTCAATGATTAATCTGTTGTATTACACAACCTTTGTGTATTTAGCTTTATCAATGACATGATCTTTAAAAATGTTTTAGAGATCCTACCAATCTTTGAAAACATCCTCGTGCCTTGTTTCATTTCCAGTTTTATATATATTTTCTGCCTTGCACCCGATTATTCCTACATCTGATGGATGGCCTTGGGAATCTAATTCTGGTATGGATTGTTTTGGCTGATTGTTTCCCCTTATAGCTGCTTTCTTCATTATTGTGTAAATTTAGATCATGAGCTCATGTTTAGCTAAACAGCTGACCTTGTAAGAGGCTTAGGTGTGAATGCTCGTAAGTTTCAGCAGAAAGTCGGCAAAGATTTATTTGTGTCCCTCCAATGAGTGGCCCGCAAAGACCCCGTTTTCTACAAGTGTTGGTCCAATACTCCCTCTAGAGGCAGGGGAATCAGACAGGGCTGCTTTGCGGCCCCCGATCTGGGGCAGCGGAAGTGGGCGGCCTGTGGCCCGGGCAGGAGCCTCTCCGCGTGTGTCCCAGGGACCCACCTGCCTGCGAGCCTCGGTCACCTGGCAGGAAGCTATGATGCCCAGACCTATGCTTAGCTGTGCAGCGAGGTGTACTGCGCAGACAGGTTCAACACACACTTCAAGTAAGAGGGCGGCCTGAGTGGAAAGGTGAGAGTTTGGGCAGCTGTGCAGACAAAGAAAGCGCCCTTTGGCCTGGGCCTAAATGCTTGTGACACTCCACTGGGCCTGCCGGGCTCTGAGGGCCCTTCCCTGGGCCCCCTGCTCCCCTGCCCTTTGTTCTGTCACAGCAGAGATGGCCACACTCACTCCCTCAGTGAGGGCAGTGTTCCAACCTCCCTCAGCCCCGCCCCCTCTCCGCAGTTTACCATGGACGACAGAGGCTGCATTCTGAGGCCAGGGCGTTCCGAGAATGCCAAGGGCAGACATGATGACCTTAAATGATTTCCTCTTGTGTCAGTTTTGGTAAACTTTAGGAGCTAGGAAATGGTCCACTTGACAGAAATGTTCAAATTTACTGGCATTTCATATATTCTCTGCTCTAACATTGTCCTGACTCTTTCTGTATATTCTTTACTTATGTTTTGGTTTTCCTTAATCAAAGTGTGTCTTTTAAATCTTTTCAAAGAAGATTCTTTGGACTTACTAAATCATCTGAATTTTATACGTTTTCTGTTGTATTAACTTCTGCTCATATCTTTATTTAACTTTTTTCTATGTTCTCAGGGTTTATTGTTTTCATCTTCTGATGTCAATTAAAACACTTGGTTATTCATTTTAATAAATCTTTTTACTTATAAAGATTTGAACTTTTGAAGATTCCAGCTTACTTGTACGTTTCTAAGGGTCAGGTCCTCTCCACTGTTGCCGGCCTAAGGCTTAGTTCACCATATAGCAATGTATATATTGACCTATTTTCCCCTCGACTTTCTGTGATCCACTACATCTCACCTTTCTTTGCAGACAAGCCATTTGAAATACACTTAACTTATTTCACAGCCAATAAGGCTTTGAAATAATGTGTATTTTTCAGAGAAATCTTCTTATATAATTAGGCAGAAAAACTGAAGTGCCATAGTTTTCAAAACAGCATAATTTCACTCTTCTCAATGATTAATCTGTTGTATTACACAACCTTTGTGTATTTAGCTTTATCAATGACATGATCTTTGAAAATGTTTTAGAGATCCTACCAATCTTTGAAAACATCCTCGTGCCTTGTTTCAGTTCCAGTTTTATATATATTTTCTGCCTTGCACCCGATTATTCCTACATCTGATGGATGGCCTTGGGAATCTAATTCTGGTATGGATTGTTTTGGCTGATTGTTTCCCCTTATAGCTGCTTTCTTCATTATTGTGTAAATTTAGATCATGAGCTCATGTTTAGCTAAACAGCTGACCTTGTAAGAGGCTTAGGTGTGAATGCTCGTAAGTTTCAGCAGAAAGTCGGCAAAGATTTATTTGTGTCCCTCCAATGAGTGGCCCGCAAAGACCCCGTTTTCTACAAGTGTTGGTCCAATACTCCCTCTAGAGGCAGGGGACTCAGACAGGGCTGCTTTGCGGCCCCCGATCTGGGGCAGGGGAAGTGGGCGGCCTGTGGCCCGGGCAGGAGCCTCTCCGCGTGTGTCCCAGGGACCCACCTGCCTGCGAGCCTCGGTCACCTGGCAGGAAGCTATGATGCCCAGACCTATGCTTAGCTGTGCAGCGAGGTGTACTGCGCAGACAGGTTCAACACACACTTCAAGTAAGAGGGCGGCCTGAGTGGAAAGGTGAGAGTTTGGGCAGCTGTGCAGACAAAGAAAGCGCCCTTTGGCCTGGGCCTAAATGCTTGTGACACTCCACTGGGCCTGCCGGGCTCTGAGGGTCCTTCCCTGGGCCCCCTGCTCCCCTGCCCTTTGTTCAGTCACAGCAGAGATGGCCACACTCACTCCCTCAGTGAGGGCAGTGTTCCAACCTCCCTCAGCCCCGCCCCCTCTCCGCAGGTTACCATGGACTACAGAGGCTGCATTCTGAGGCCAGGGCGTTCCGAGAATGCCAAGGGCAGACATGATGACCTTAAATGATTTCCTCTTGTGTCAGTTTTGGTAAACTTTAGGAGCTAGGAAATGGTCCACTTGACAGAAATGTTCAAATTTACTGGCATTTCATATATTCTCTGCTCTAACATTGTCCTGACTCTTTCTGTATATTCTTTACTTATGTTTTGGTTTTCCTTAATCAAAGTGTGTCTTTTAAATCTTTTCAAAGAAGATTCTTTGGACTTACTAAATCATCTGAATTTTATACGTTTTCTGTTGTATTAACTTCTGCTCATATCTTTATTTAACTTTTTTCTATGTTCTCAGGGTTTATTGTTTTCATCTTCTGATGTTAATTAAAACACTTGGTTATTCATTTTAATAAATCTTTTTACTTATAAAGATTTGAACTTTTGAAGATTCCAGCTTACTTGTACGTTTCTAAGGGTCAGGTCCTCTCCACTGTTGCCGGCCTAAGGCTTAGTTCACCATATAGCAATGTATATACTGACCTATTTTCCCCTCGACTTTCTGTGATCCACTACATCTCACCTTTCTCTGCAGACAAGCCATTTGAAATACCCTTAACTTATTTCACAGCCAATAAGGCTTTGAAATAATGTTTATTTTTTAGAGAAATCTTCTTATATAATTAGGCAGAAAATCTGACCTGCCATAGTTTTCAAAACAGCATAATTTCACTCTTCTCAATGATTAATCTGTTGTATTACACAACCTTTGTGTATTTAGCTTTATCAATGACATGTCCTTTAAAAATGTTTTAGAGATCCTACCAGTCTTTGAAAACATCCTCGTGCCTTGTTTCAGTTCCAGTTTTATGTATATTTTCTGCCTTGCACCGGATTATTCCTACATCTGATGGATGGCCTTGGGAATCTAATACTGGTATTGATTGTTTTGGCTGATTGTCTCCCCTTGTAGCTGCTTTCTTCATTATTGTGTAAATTTAGATCATGAGCTCATGTTTAGCTAAACAGCTGACCTTGTAAGAGGCTTAGGTGTGAACGCTCGTAAGTTTCAGCAGAAAGTCGGCAAAGATTTATTTGTGTCCCTCCAATGAGTGGCCCACAAGGACCCCGTTTTCTACAAGTGTTGGTCCAATACTCCCTATAGAGGCAGGGGACTCAGACAGGGCTGCTTTGCGGCCCCCGATCTGGGGCAGGGGCAGTGGGGGGCCTGTGGCCCGGGCAGGAGCCTCTCCGCGTGTGTCCCAGGGACACATCTGCCTGCGAGCCTCGGTCACCTGCCAGAAAGCTACGATGCCCAGACCTATGCTTAGCTGTGCCGCGAGGTGTACTGCGCCGACAGGTTCCACACACACTTCATGTAAGAGGGCGGCCTGAGTGGAAAGGTGAGAGTTTGGGCAGTTGTGCAGACAAAGAAAGCGCCCTTTGGCCTGGGCCTAAATGCTTGTGACACTCCACTGGGCCTGCCGGGCTCTGAGGGCCCTGCCCTGGGCCCCCTGCTCCCCTGCCCTTTGTTCAGTCACAGCAGAGATGGCCAAACCCACTCCCTCAGTGAGGGCAGTGTTCCAACCTCCCTCAGCCCCGCCCCCTCTCCGCAGGTTACCATGGACTACAGAGGCTGCATTCTGAGGCATGGGCTTTCCGAGAATGCCAAGGGCAGACATGATGACCTTAAATGATTTCCTCTTGTGTCAGTTTTGGTAAACTTTAGGAGCTAGGAAATGGTCCAATTGACAGAAATGTTCATATTTACTGGCATTTCATATATTCTCTGCTCTAACATTGTCCTGACTCTTTCTGTATATTCTTTACTTATGTTTTGGTTTTCCTTAATCAAAGTGTGTCTTTTAAATCTTTTCAAAGAAGATTCTTTGGACTTACTAAATCACCTGGATTTTATACGTTTTCTGTTGTATTAAATTCTGCTCATATCTTTATTTAACATTTTCTATGTTCTCAGGGTTTATTGTTTTCATCTTCTGATGTCAATTAAAACACTTGGTTATTCATTTTAATAAATCTTTTTACTTATAAAGATTTGAACTTTTGAAGATTCCAGCTTACTTGTACGTTTCTAAGGGTCAGGTCCTCTCCATTGTTGCTGGCCTAAGGCTTAGTTCACCATATAGCAATGTATATATTGACCTATTTTCCCCTAGACTTTCTGTGATCCCCTACATCTCAGCTTTCTTTGCAGACAAGCCATTTGAAATACCCTTAACTTATTTCACAGCCAGTAAGGCTTTGAAATAATGTGTATTTTTTAGAGAAATCTTCTTATATAATTAGGCAGTAAATCTGACCTGCCATAGTTTTCAAAACAGCATAATTTCACACTTCTCAATGATTAAACTGTTGTATTACACAACTCTTGTGTATTTAGCTTTATCAATGACATGTCCTTTAAAAATGTTTTAGAGATTCTACCAGTCTTTGAAAACATCCTTGTGCCTTGTTTCAGTTCCAGTTTGATGTATATTTTCTGCCTTGCACCGGATTATTCCTACATCTGATGGATGGCCTTGGGAATCTAATACTGGTATTGATGGTTTTGGCTGATTGTCTCCCCTTGTAGCTGCTTTCTTCATTATTGTGTAAATTTAGATCATGAGCTCATGTTTAGCTAAACAGCTGACCTTGTAAGAGGCTTAGGTGTGAACGCTCGTAAGTTTCAGCAGAAAGTCGGCAAAGATTTCTTTGTGTCCCTCCAATGAGTGGCCCGCAAGTACCCCGTTTTCTACAACTGTTGGTCCAATACTCCCTCTAGAGGCAGGGGACTCAGACAGGGCTGCTTTGCGGCCCCCGATCTGGGGCAGGGGAAGTGGGCGGCCTGTGGCCCGGGCAGGAGCCTCTCCGCGTGTGTCCCACGGACACATCTGCCTGCGAGCCTCGGTCACCTGGCAGGAAGCTATGATGCCCAGACCTATGCTTAGCTGTGCAGCGAGGTGTACTGCGCGGACAGGTTCCACACACACTTCAAGTAAGAGGGCGGCCTGAGTGGAAAGGTTAGAGTTTGGGCAGCTGTGCAGACAAAGAAAGCGCCCTTTGGCCTGGGCCTAAATGCTTGTGACACTCCACTGGGCCTGCCGGGCTCTGAGGGCCCTTCCCTGGGCCCCCTGCTCCCCTGCCCTTTGTTCAGTCACAGCAGAGATGGCCACACCCACTCCCTCAGTGAGGGCAGTGTTCCAAACTCCCTCAGCCCCGCCCCCTCTCCGCAGTTTACCATGGACGACAGAGGCTGCATTCTGAGGCCAGGGCGTTCCAAGAATGCCAAGGGCAGACATGATGACCTTAAATGATTTCCTCTTGTGTCAGTTTTGGTAAACTTTAGGAGCTAGGAAATGGTCCACTTTCCAGAAATGTTCAAATTTACTGGCATTTCATATATTCTCTGCTCTAACATTGTCCTGACTCTTTCTGTATATTCTTTACTTATGTTTTTGTTTTCCTTAATCAAAGTGTGTCTTTTAAATCTTTTCAAAGAAGATTCTTTGGACTTACTAAATCATCTGAATTCTATACGTTTTCTGTTGTATTAACTTCTGCTCATATCTTTATTTAACTTTTTTCTATGTTCTCAGGGTTTATTGTTTTCATCTTCTGATGTCAATTAAAACACTTGGTTATTCATTTTAATAAATCTTTTTACTTATAAATATTTGAACTTTTGAAGATTCCAGCTTACTTGTACGTTTCTAAGGGTCAGGTCCTCTCCACTGTTGCCGGCCTAAGGCTTAGTTCAGCATATAGCAATGTATATACTGACCTATTTTCCCCTCGACTTTCTGTGATCCACTACATCTCACCTTTCTTTGCAGACAAGCCATTTGAAATACCCTTAACTTATTTCACAGCCAATAAGGCTTTGAAATAATGTTTATTTTTTAGAGAAATCTTCTTATATAATTAGGCAGAAAATCTGACCTGCCATAGTTTTCAAAACAGCATAATTTCACTCTTCTCAATGATTAATCTGTTGTATTACACAACCTTTTTGTATTTACCTTTATCAATGACATGTCCTTTAAAAATGTTTTAGAGTTCCTACCAGTCTTTGAATACATCCTCGTGCCTTGTTTCAGTTCCAGTTTTATGTATATTTTCTGCCTTGCACCCGATTATTCCTACATCTGATGGATGGCCTTGGGAATCTAATTCTGGTATTGATTGTTTTGGCTGATTGTCTCCCCTTGTAGCTGCTTTCTTCATTATTGTGTAAATTTAGATCATGAGCTCATGTTTAGCTAAATAGCTGACCTTGTAAGAGGCTTAGTTGTGAATGCTCGTAAGTTTCAGCAGAAAGTCGGCAAAGATTTATTTGTGTCCCTCCAATGTGTGGCCCGCAAGTACCCCGTTTTCTACAACTGTTGGTCCAATACTCCCTCTAGAGGCAGGGGATTCAGACAGGGCTGCTTTGCGGCCCCCGATCTGGGGCAGGGGCAGTGGGCGGCCTGTGGCCCAGGCAGGAGCCTCTCCGCGTGTCTCCCAGGGACCCATCTGCCTGTGAGCCTCAGTCACCTGGCAGGAGGCCACAATGCCCTGACCTATGGTTAGCTGTGCAGCGAGGTGTACTGCGTGGACAGGTTCCACACACACTTCAAGTAAGAGGGCGGCCTGAGTGGAAAGGTGAGTGTTTGGGCAGCTGTGCAGACAAAGAAAGCGCCCTTTGGCCTGGGCCTAAATGCTTGTGACACTCCACTGGGCCTGCCGGGCTCTGAGGGCCCTGCCCTGGGCCCCCTGCTCCCCTGCCCTTTGTTCAGTCACAGCAGAGATGGCCACACCCACTCCCTCAGTGAGGGCAGTGTTCCAACCTCCCTCAGCCCCGCCCCCTCTCCGCAGGTTACCATGGACTACAGAGGCTGCATTCTGAGGCCAGGGCGTTCCGAGAATGCCAAGGGCAGACATGATGACCTTAAATGATTTCCTCTTGTGTCAGTTTTGGTAAACTTTAGGAGCTAGGAAATGGTCCACTTGACAGAAATGTTCAAATTTACTGGCATTTCATATATTCTCTGCTCTAACATTGTCCTGACTCTTTCTGTATATTCTTTACTTATGTTTTGGTTTTCCTTAATCAAAGTGTGTCTTTTAAATCTTTTCAAAGAAGATTCTTTGGACTTACTAAATCACCTGAATTTTATACGTTTTCTGTTGTATTAAGTTCTGCTCATATCTTTATTTAACTTTTTTCTATGTTCTCAGGGTTTATTGTTTTCATCTTCTGATGTCAATTAAAACACTTGGTTATTCATTTTAATAAATCTTTTTACTTATAAAGATTTGAACTTTTGAAGATTCCAGCTTACTTGTACGTTTCTAAGGGTCAGGTCCTCTCCACTGTTGCCGGCCTAAGGCTTAGTTCACCATATAGCAATGTATATATTGACCTATTTTCCCCTCGACTTTCTGTGATCCACTACATCTCACCTTTCTTTGCAGACAAGCCATTTGAAATACACTTAACTTATTTCACAGCCAATAAGGCTTTGAAATAATGTGTATTTTTTAGAGAAATCTTCTTATATAATTAGGCAGAAAATCTGACCTGCCATAGTTTTCAAAACAGCATAATTTCACTCTTCTCAATGATTAATCTGTTGTATTACACAACCTTTGTGTATTTAGCTTTATCAATGACATGATCTTTAAAAATGTTTTAGAGATCCTACCAATCTTTGAAAACATCCTCGTGCCTTGTTTCAGTTCCAGTTTTATATATATTTTCTGCCTTGCACCCGATTATTCCTACATCTGATGGATGGTCTTGGGAATCTAATTCTGGTATGGATTGTTTTGGCTGATTGTTTCCCCTTGTAGCTGCTTTCTTCATTATTGTGTAAATTTAGATCATGAGCTCATGTTTAGCTAAACAGCTGACCTTGTAAGAGGCTTAGGTGTGAAGGCTCGTAAGTTTCAGCAGAAAGTCGGCAAAGATTTATTTGTGTCCCTCCAATGAGTGGCCCGCAAGGACCCCGTTTTCTACAAGTGTTGGTCCAATACTCCCTCTAGAGGCAGGGGACTCAGACAGGGCTGCTTTGCGGCCCCCGATCTGGGGCAGGGGAAGTGGGCGGCCTGTGGCCCGGGCAGGAGCCTCTCCGCGTGTGTCCCAGGGACCCACCTGCCTGCGAGCCTCGGTCACCTGGCAGGAAGCTATGATGCCCAGACCTATGCTTAGCTGTGCAGCGAGGTGTACTGCGCGGACAGGTTCCACACACACTTCAAGTAAGAGGGCGGCCTGAGTGGAAAGGTGAGAGTTTGGGCAGCTGTGCAGAAAAAGAAAGCGCCCTTTGGCCTGGGCCTAAATGCTTGTGACACTCCACTGGGCCTGCCGGGCTCTGAGGGCCCTGCCCTGGGCCCCCTGCTCCCCTGCCCTTTGTTCAGTCACAGCAGAGATGGCCACACTCACTCATTCAGTGAGGGCAGTGTTCCAACATCCCTCAGCCCCGCCCCCTCTCCGCAGTTTACCATGGACTACAGAGGCTGCATTCTGAGGCCAGGGCGTTCCGAGAATGCCAAGGGCAGACATGATGACCTTAAATGATTTCCTCTTGTGTCAGTTTTGGTAAACTTTAGGAGCTAGGAAATGGTCCACTTTCCAGAAATATTCAAATTTACTGGCATTTCATATATTCTCTGCTCTAACATTGTCCTGACTCTTTCTGTATATTCTTTACTTATGTTTTGGTTTTCCTTAATCAAAGTGTGTCTTTTAAATCTTTTCAAAGAAGATTCTTTGGACTTACTAAATCACCTGAATTTTATACGTTTTCTGTTGTATTAAGTTCTGCTCATATCTTTATTTAACTTTTTTCTATGTTCTCAGGGTTTATTGTTTTCATCTTCTGAGGTCAATTAAAACACTTGGTTATTCATTTTAATAAATCTTTTTACTTATAAAGATTTGAACTTTTGAAGATTCCAGCTTACTTGTACGTTTCTAAGGGTCAGGTCCTCTCCACTGTTGCCAGCCTAAGGCTTAGTTCACCATATAGCAATGTATATATTGACCTATTTTCCCCTCGACTTTCTGTGATCCACTACATCTCACCTTTCTTTGCAGACAAGCCATTTGAAATACACTTAACTTATTTCACAGCCAATAAGGCTTTGAAATAATGTGTATTTTTTAGAGAAATCTTCTTATATAATTAGGCAGAAAAACTGAAGTGCCATAGTTTTCAAAACAGCATAATTTCACTCTTCTCAATGATTAATCTGTTGTATTACACAACCTTTGTGTATTTAGCTTTATCAATGACATGATCTTTAAAAATGTTTTAGAGATCCTACCAATCTTTGAAAACATCCTCGTGCCTTGTTTCAGTTCCAGTTTTATATATATTTTCTGCCTTGCACCCGATTATTCCTACATCTGATGGATGGCCTTGGGAATCTAATTCTGGTATGGATTGTTTTGGCTGATTGTTTCCCCTTGTAGCTGCTTTCTTCATTATTGTGTAAATTTAGATCATGAGCTCATGTTTAGCTAAACAGCTGACCTTGTAAGAGGCTTAGGTGTGAATGCTCGTAAGTTTCAGCAGAAAGTCGGCAAAGATTTATTTGTGTCCCTCCAATGAGTGGCCCGCAAGGACCCCGTTTTCTACAAGTGTTGGTCCAATACTCCCTCTAGAGGCAGGGGACTCAGACAGGGCTGCTTTGCGGCCCCCGATCTGGGGCAGGGGAAGTGGGCGGCCTGTGGCCCGGGCAGGAGCCTCTCCGTGTGTGTCCCAGGGACCCACCTGCCTGCGAGCCTCGGTCACCTGGCAGGAAGCTATGATGCCCAGACCTATGCTTAGCTGTGCAGCGAGGTGTACTGCGCGGACAGGTTCCACACACACTTCAAGTAAGAGGGCGGCCTGAGTGGAAAGGTGAGAGTTTGGGCAGCTGTGCAGACAAAGAAAGCGCCCTTTGGCCTGGGCCTAAATGCTTGTGACACTCCACTGGGCCTGCCGGGCTCTGAGGGCCCTGCCCTGGGCCCCCTGCTCCCCTGCCCTTTGTTCAGTCACAGCAGAGATGGCCACACTCACTCCCTCAGTGAGGGCAGTGTTCCAACCTCCCTCAGCCCCGCCCCCTCTCCGCAGTTTACCATGGACTACAGAGGCTGCATTCTGAGGCCAGGGCGTTCCGAGAATGCCAAGGGCAGACATGATGACCTTAAATGATTTCCTCTTGTGTCAGTTTTGGTAAACTTTAGGAGCTAGGAAATGGTCCACTTTCCAGAAATGTTCAAATTTACTGGCATTTCATATATTCTCTGCTCTAACATTGTCCTGACTCTTTCTGTATATTCTTTACTTATGTTTTTGTTTTCCTTAATCAAAGTGTGTCTTTTAAATCTTTTCAAAGAAGATTCTTTGGACTTACTAAATCATCTGAATTTTATACGTTTTCTGTTGTATTAACTTCTGCTCATATCTTTATTTAACTTTTTTCTATGTTCTCAGGGTTTATTGTTTTCATCTTCTGATGTCAATTAAAACACTTGGTTATTCATTTTAATAAATCTTTTTACTTATAAAGATTTGAACTTTTGAAGATTCCAGCTTACTTGTACGTTTCTAAGGGTCAGGTCCTCTCCACTGTTGCCGGCCTAAGGCTTAGTTCACCATATAGCAATGTATATACTGACCTATTTTCCCCTCGACTTTCTGTGATCCACTATATCTCACCTTTCTCTGCAGACAAGCCTTTTGAAATACCCTTAACTTATTTCACAGCCAATAAGGCTTTGAAATAATGTTTATTTTTTAGAGAAATCTTCTTATATAATTAGGCAGAAAATCTGACCTGCCGTAGTTTTCAAAACAGCATAATTTCACTCTTCTCAATGATTAATCTGTTGTATTACACAACCTGTGTGTATTTAGCTTTATCAATGACATGTCCTTTAAAAATGTTTTAGAGATCCTACCAGTCATTGAAAACATCCTCGTGCCTTGTTTCAGTTCCAGTTTTCTGTATATTTTCTGCCTTGCACCGGATTATTCCTACATCTGATGGATGGCCTTGGGAATCTTATACTGGTATTGATTGTTTTGGCTGATTGTCTCCCCTTGTAGCTGCTTTCTTCATTATTGTGTAAATTTAGATCATGAGCTCATGTTTAGCTAAACAGCTGACCTTGTAAGAGGCTTAGGTGTGAACGCTCGTAAGTTTCAGCAGAAAGTCGGCAAAGATTTATTTGTGTCCCTCCAATGAGTGGCCCGCAGGGACCCCGTTTTCTACAAGTGTTGGTCCAATACTCCCTCTAGAGGCAGGGGACTCAGACAGGGCTGCTTTGCCGCCACCGATCTGGGGCAGGGGCAGTGGGCGGCCTGTGGCCCGGGCAGGAACCTCTCCGCGTGTGTCCCAGGGACCCATCTGCCTGCAAACTTCGGTCACCTGGCAGGAAGCTACGATGCCCAGACTTATGCTTAGCTGTGCAGCGCGGTATACTGCACGGACACGTTCCACACACTCTTCAAGTAAGAGGGCGGCCTGAGTGGAAAGGTGAGAGTTTGGGCAGCTGTGCAGACAAAGAAGGCGCCCTCTGGCCTGGGCCTAAAAGCTTGTGACACTCCACTGGGCCTGCCGGGCTCTGAGGGCCCTGCCCTGGGCCCCCTGCTCCCCTGCCCTTTGTTCAGTCACAGCAGAGATGGCCACACCCACTCCCTCAGTGTGGGCAGTGTTCCAACCTCCCTCAGCCCCGCCCCCTCTCCGCACGTTACCATGGACTACAGAGGCTGCATTCTGAGGCAAGGGCTTTCCGAGAATGCCAAGGGCAGACATGATGACCTTAAATGATTTCCTCTTGTGTCAGTGTTGGTAAACTTTAGGAGCTAGGAAATGGTCCACTTTCCAGAAATGTTCAAATTTACTGGCATTTCATATATTCTCTGCTCTAACATTGTCCTGACTCTTTCTGTATATTCTTTACTTATGTTTTGGTTTTCCTTAATCAAAGTGTGTCTTTTAAATCTTTTCAAAGAAGATTCTTTGGACTCACTAAATCACCTCAATTTTATACGTTTTCTGTTGTATTAAGTTCTGCTCATATCTTTATTTATCTTTTTTCTATGTTCTCAGGGTTTATTGTTTTCATCTTCTGATGTCAATTAAAACACTTGGTTATTCATTTTAATAAATCTTTTTACTTATAAAGATTTGAACTTTTGAAGATTCCAGCTTACTTGTACGTGTCTAAGGGTCAGGTGTTCTCCATTGTTGCTGGCCTAAGGCTTAGTTCACCATACAGCAATGTATATATTGACCTATTTTCCCCTCGACTTTCTGTGATCCCTTACATCTCACCTTTCTTTGCAGACAAGCCATTTGAAATACCATTAACTTATTTCACAGCCAATAAGGCTTTGAAATAATGTGTATTTTTTAGAGAAATCTTCTTATATAATTAGGCAGAAAATCTGACCTGCCATAGTTTTCAAAACAGCATAATTTCACTCTTCTCAATGATTAATCTGTTGTATTACACCACCTTGGAGTATTTAGCTTTATCAATGTCATGTCCTTGAAAAATGTTTTAGAGATCCTACCAGTCTTTGAAAACATCCTTGTGCCTTGTTTCAGTTCCAGTTTTATGTATACTTTCTGCCTTGCACCCGATAATTCCTACATCTGATGGATGGCCTTGGGAAACTAATTCTGGTATTGATGGTTTTGGCTGATTGTCTCCCCTTGTAGCTGCTTTCTTCATTATTGTGTAAATTTAGATCATGAGCTCATGTTTAGATAAACAGCTGACCTTGTAAGAGGCTTAGGTGTGAAAGCTCGTAACTTTCAGCAGAAAGTCGGCAAAGATTTATTTGTGTCCCTCCAATGAGTGGCCCGCAAGGACCCCGTTTTCTACAAGTGATGGTCCAATACTCCATCTAGAGGCAGGGGACTCAGACAGGGCTGCTTTGCGGCCCCCGATCTGGGGCAGGGGCAGTGGGTGGACTGTGACCCGGGCAGGAGCCTCTCCGCTTGTGTCCCTGGGACCCATCTGCCTGCGAACCTCGGTCACCTGGCAGGAAGCTACGATGCCCAGACCTATGCTTATCTGTGCAGCGCGGTGTACTGCGCGGACACGTTCCACACACACTTCAAGTAAGAGGGCGGCCTAAGTGGAAAGATGAGAGTTTGGGCATCTGTGCAGACAAAGAAGGCGCCCTTTGGCCAGGGCCTAAAAGCTTGTGACAGTCCACTGGGCCTGCCGGGCTCTGAGGGCCCTGCCCTGGGCCCCCTGCTCCCCTGCCCTTTGTTCAGTCACAGCAGAAATGGCCACACCCACTCCCTCAGTGAGGGCAGTGTTCCAACCTTCCTCAGCCACGCCCCCTCTCCGCAGGTAACCATGGACTACAGAGGCTTCATTCTGAGGCCAGGGCGTTCCGAGAATGCCAAGGGCAGACATGATGACCTTAAATGATTTCCTCTTGGGTCAGTGTTGGTAAACTTTAGGAGCTAGGAAATGGTCCACTTTACAGAAATGTTCAAATTTACTGGCATTTCATATATTGTCTGCTCTAACATTGTCCTGACTCTTTCTGTATATTCTTTACTTATGTTTTGGTTTTCCTTAATCAAAGTGTGTCTTTTAAATCTTTTCAAAGAAGATTCTTTGGACTTACTAAATCACCTGAATTTTATGCGTTTTCTATTGTATTAAGTTCTGCTCATATCTTTATTTATCTTTTTACTATGTTCTCAGGGTTTATTGTTTTCATCTTCTGATGTCAATTAAAACACTTGGTTATTCATTTTAATAAATCTTTTTACTTATAAAGATTTGAACTTTTGAAGATTCCAGCTTACTTGTACGTGTCTAAGGGTCAGGTCCTCTCCATTGTTGCTGGCCTAAGGCTTAGTTCACCATACAGCAATGTATATATTGACCTATTTTCCCCTCGACTTTCTGTGATCGCCTACATCTCAACTTTCTTTGCAGACAAGCCATTTGAAATACTCTTAACTTATTTCACAGCCAATAAGGCTTTGAAATAATGTGTATTTTTTAGAGAAATCTTCTTATATAATTAGTCAGAAAATCTGACCTGCCATAGTTTTCAAAACAGCATAATTTCACTCTTCTCAATGATTAATCTGTTGTATTACACAACCTTGGAATATTTAGCTTTATCAATGACATGTCCTTGAAAAATGTTTTAGAGATCCTACCAGTCATTGAAAACATCCTTGTGCCTTGTTTCAGTTCCAGTTTTATGTATATTTTCTGCCATGCACCCGATTATTCCTTCATCTGATGGGTGGCCTTGGGAATCTAATTCTGGTATTGATGGTTTTGGCTGATTGTCTCCCCTTGTAGCTGCTTTCTTCATTATTGTGTAAATTTAGATCATGAGCTCATGTTTAGCTAAACAGCTGACCTTGTAAGAGGCTTAGGTGTGAACGCTCGTAAGTTTCAGCAGAAAGTCGGCAAAGATTTATTTGTGTCCCTCCAATGAGTGGCCCGCAAGGACCCCGTTTTCTACAAGTGTTGGTCCAGTACTCCCTCTAAAGGCAGCGGAATCAGACAGGGGTGCTTTGCGGCCCCCGATCTGGGGCAGGGGCAGTGGGCGGCCTGTGACCCGGCAGGAGCCTCTCCGCGTGTGTCCCAGAGACCCATCTGCCTGCGAACTTCGGTCACCTGGCAGGAAGCTACGATGCCCAGACCTATGCTTATCTGTGCAGCGCGGTGTACTGCGCGGACACGTTCCACACACACTTTAAGTAAGAGGGCGGCCTGAGTGGAAAGGTGAGAGTTTGGGCAGCTGTGCAGACAAAGAAGGCGCCCTTTGGCCTGGGCCTAAAAGCTTGTGACACTCCACTGGGCCTGCCGGGCTCTGAGGGCCCTGCCCTGGGCCCCCTGCTCCCCTGCCCTTTGTTCAGTCACAGCAGAGATGGCCACACCCACTCCCTCAGTGTGGGCAGTGTTCCAACCTCCCTCAGCCCCGCCCCCTCTCCGCAGGTTACCATGGACTACAGAGGCTGCATTCTGAGGCCAGGGCGTTCCGAGAATGCCAAGGGCAGACATGATGACCTTAAATGATTTCCTCTTGTGTCAATGTTGGTAAACTTTAGGAGCTAGGAAATGGTCCACTTTCCAGAAATGTTCAAATTTACTGGCATTTCATATATTCTCTGCTCTAACATTGTCCTGACTCTTTCTGTATATTCTTATGTTTTGGTTTTCCTTAATCAAAGTGTGTCTTTTAAATCTTTTCAAAGAAGATTCTTTGGACTCACTAAATCACCTCAATTTTATACGTTTTCTGTTGTATTAAGTTCTGCTCATATCTTTATTTATCTTTTCTCTATATTCTCAGGGTTTATTGTTTTCATCTTCTGATGTCAATTAAAACACTTGGTTATTCATTTTAATAAATCTTTTTTCTTATAAAGATTTGAACTTTTGAAGATTCCAGCTTACTTGTACGTGTCTAAGGGTCAGGTCCTCTCCATTGTTGCTGGCCTAAGGCTTAGTACACCATACAGCAATGTATATATTGACCTATTTTCCCCTCGACTTTCTGTGATTCCCTACATCTCACCTTTCTTTGCAGACAAGCCATTTGAAATACCCTTAACTTATTTCACAGCCAAGAAGTCTTTGAAATAATGTGTATTTTTTAGAGAAATCTTCTTATATAATTAGGCAGAAAATCTGACCTGCCATAGTTTACAAAACAGCATAATTTCACTCTTCTCAATGATTAATCTGTTGTATTACACAACCTTGGAGTATTTAGCTTTATCAATGACATGTCCTTGAAAAATGTTTTAGAGATCCTACCAGTCTTTGAAAACATCCTTGTGCCTTGTTTCAGTTCCCGTTTTATGTATATTTTCTGCCTTGCACCCGATTATTCCTTCATCTGATGGATGGCCTTGGGAATCTAATTCTGGTATTGATGGTTTTGGCTGATTGTCTCCCCTTGTAGCTGCTTTCTTCATTATTGTGTAAATTTAGATCATGAGCTCATGTTTAGCTAAACAGCTGACCTTGTAAGAGGCTTAGGTGTGAACGCTCGTAAGTTTCAGCAGAAAGTCGGCAAAGATTTATTTGTGTCCCTCCAATGAGTGGCCCGCAAGGACCCCGTTTTCTACAAGTGTTGGTCCAGTACTCCCTCTAAAGGCAGCGGAATCAGACAGGGGTGCTTTGCGGCCCCCGATCTGGGGCAGGGGCAGTGGGCGGCCTGTGACCCGGCAGGAGCCTCTCCGCGTGTGTCCCAGAGACCCATCTGCCTGTGAGCCTCAGTCACCTGGCAGGAGGCCACAATGCCCAGACCTATGGTTAGCTGTGCAACGAGGTGTACTGCGCGGACAGGTTCCACACACACTTCAAGTAAGAGGGCGGCCTGAGTGGAAAGGTGAGAGTTTGGGCAGCTGTGCAGACAAAGAAAGCGCCCTTTGGCGTGGGCCTAAATGCTTGTGACACTCCACTGGGCCTGCCGGGCTCTGAGGGCCCTGCCCTGGGCCCCCTGCTCCCCTGCCCTTTGTTCAGTCACAGCAGAGATGGCCACACCCACTCCCTCAGTGAGGGCAGTGTTCCAACCTCCCTCAGCCCCGCCCCCTCTCCGCAGGTTACCATGGACTACAGAGGCTGCATTCTGAGGCCAGGGCGTTCCGAGAATGCCAAGGGCAGACATGATGACCTTAAATGATTTCCTCTTGTGTCAGTTTTGGTAAACTTTAGGAGCTAGGAAATGGTCCACTTGACAGAAATGTTCAAATTTACTGGCATTTCATATATTCTCTGCTCTAACATTGTCCTGACTCTTTCTGTATATTCTTTACTTATGTTTTGGTTTTCCTTAATCAAAGTGTGTCTTTTAAATCTTTTCAAAGAAGATTCTTTGGACTTACTAAATCACCTGAATTTTATACGTTTTCTGTTGTATTAAGTTCTGCTCATATCTTTATTTAACTTTTTTCTATGTTCTCAGGGTTTATTGTTTTCATCTTCTGATGTCAATTAAAACACTTGGTTATTCATTTTAATAAATCTTTTTACTTATAAAGATTTGAACTTTTGAAGATTCCAGCTTACTTGTACGTTTCTAAAGGTCAGGTCCTCTCCACTGTTGCCGGCCTAAGGCTTAGTTCACCATATAGCAATGTATATATTGACCTATTTTCCCCTCGACTTTCTGTGATCCACTACATCTCACCTTTCTTTGCAGACAAGCCATTTGAAATACACTTAACTTATTTCACAGCCAATAAGGCTTTGAAATAATGTGTATTTTTTAGAGAAATCTTCTTATATAATTAGGCAGAAAATCTGACCTGCCATAGTTTTCAAAACAGCATAATTTCACTCTTCTCAATGATTAAACTGTTGTATTACACAACCTTTGTGTATTTAGCTTTATCAATGACATGTCCTTTAAAAATGTTTTAGAGATCCTACCAGTCTTTGAAAACATCCTCGTGCCTTGTTTCAGTTCCAGTTTTATGTATATTTTCTGCCTTGCACCCGATTATTCCTACATCTGATGGATGGCCTTGGGAATCTAATACTGGTATTGATGGTTTTGGCTGATTGTCTACCCTTGTAGCTGCTTTCTTCATTATTGTGTAAATTTAGATCATGAGCTCATGTTCAGCTAAACAGCTGACCTTGTAAGAGGCTTAGGTGTGAATGCTCGTAAGTTTCAGCAGAAAGTCGGCAAAGATTTATTTGTGTCCCTCCAATGAGTGGCCCGCAAGGACCCCGTTTTCTACAAGTGTTGGTCCAATAATCCCTCTAGAGGCAGGGGACTCAGACAGGGCTGCTTTGCAGCCCCCGATCTGGGGCAGGGGCAGTGGGCGGCCTGTGGCCCGGGCAGGAGCCTCTCCGCGTGTGTCCCAGGGACCCATCTGCCTGCGAGCCTCGGTCACCTGGAAGGAAGCTACGACGCCCAGACCTATGCTTAGCTGTGCAGCGAGGTGTACTGCGTGGACAGGTTCCACACACACTTCAAGTAAGAGGGCGGCCTGAGTGGAAAGGTGAGGGTTTGGGCAGCTGTGCAGACAAAGGAAGTGCCCTTTGGCCTGGGCCTAAATGCTTGTGACACTCCACTGGGCCTGCCGGGCTCTGAGGGCCCTGCCCTGGGCCCCCTGCTCCCCTGCCCTTTGTTCAGTCACAGCAGAGATGGCCACACCCACTCCCTCAGTGAGGGCAGTGTTCCAACCTCCCTCAGCCCCGCCCCCTCTCCGCAGGTTACCATGGACTACAGAGGCTGCATTCTGAGGCCAGGGCGTTCCGAGAATGCCAAGGGCAGACATGATGACCTTAAATGATTTCCTCTTGTGTCAGTTTTGGTAAACTTTAGGAGCTAGGAAATGGTCCACTTTCCAGAAATGTTCAAATTTACTGGCATTTCATATATTCTCTGCTCTAACATTGTCCTGACTCTTTCTGTATATTCTTTACTTATGTTTTTGTTTTCCTTAATCAAAGTGTGTCTTTTAAATCTTTTCAAAGAAGATTCTTTGGCCTTACTAAATCACCTGGATTTTATACGTTTTCTGTTGTATTAAATTCTGCTCATATCTTTATTTAACTTTTTTCTATGTTCTCAGGGTTCATTGTTTTCATCTTCTGATGTCAATTAAAACACTTGGTTATTCATTTTAATAAATCTTTTTACTTATAAAGATTTGAACTTTTGAAGATTCCAGCTTACTTGTATGTTTCTAAGGGTCAGGTCCTCTCCATTGTTGCCGGCCTAATGCTTAGTTCACCATATAGCAATGTATATATTGACCTATTTTCCCCTAGACTTTCTGTGATCCCCTACATCTCACCTTTCTTTGCAGAAAAGCCATTTGAAATACACTTAACTTATTTCACAGCCAATAAGGCTTTGAAATACTGTGTATTTTTTAGAGACATCTTCTTATATAATTAGGCAGAAAATCTGACCTGCCATAGTTTTCAAAACAGCATAATTTCACATTTCTCAATGATTAAACTGTTGTATTACACAACCTTTGTGTATTTAGCTTTATCAATGGCATGTCCTTTAAAAATGTTTTAGAGATCCTACCAGTCTTTGAAAACATCCTTGTGCCTTGTTTCAGTTCCAGTTTTATGTATATTTTCTGCCTTGCACCTGATTATTCCTACATCTGATGGATGGCCTTGGGAATCTAATACTGGTATTGATTGTTTTGGCTGATTGTCTCCCCTTGTAGCTGCTTTCTTCATTATTGTGTAAATTTAGATCATGAGCTCATGTTTAGCTAAACAGCTGACCTTGTAAGAGGCTTAGGTGTGAACGCTCGTAACTTTCAGCAGAAAGTCGGCAAAGATTTATTTGTGTCCCTCCAATGAGTGGCCGGCAAGGACCCCGTTTTCTACAAGTGTTGGTCCAATACTCCCTCTAGAGGCAGGGGATTCAGACAGGGCAGCTTTGCGGCCCCCGATCTGGGGCAGGGGATGTGGGCGGCCTGTGGCCCGGGCAGGAGCCTCTCCGCGTGTGTCCCAGGGACCCACCTGCCTGCGAGCCTCGGTCACCTGGCAGGAAGCTATGATGCCCAGACCTATGCTTAGCTGTGCATCGAGGTGTACTGCGCAGACAGGTTCCACACACACTTCAAGTAAGAGGGCGGCCTGTGTGGAAAGGTGAGAGTTTGGGCAGCTGTGCAGACAAAGAAAGTGCCCTTTGGCCTGGGCCTAAATGCTTGTGACACTCCACTGGGCCTGCCGGGCTCTGAGGGCCCTTCCCTGGGCCCCCTGCTCCCCTGCCCTTTGTTCAGTCACAGCAGAGATGGCCACACCCACTCCCTCAGTGAGGGCAGTGTTCCAACCTCCCTCAGCCCCCCCCCCTCTCCGCAGTTTACCATGGACGACAGAGGCTGCATTCTGAGGCCAGGGCGTTCCGAGAATGCCAAGGGCAGACATGATGACCTTAAATGATTTCCTCTTGTGTCAGTTTTGGTAAACTTTAGGAGCTAGGAAATGGTCCACTTTCCAGAAATGTTCAAATTTACTGGCATTTCATATATTCTCTGCTCTAACATTGTCCTGACTCTTTCTGTATATTCTTTACTTATGTTTTGATTTTCCTTAATCAAAGTGTGTCTTTTAAATCTTTTCAAAGAAGATTCTTTGGACTTACTAAATCATCTGAATTTTATACGTTTTCTGTTGTATTAACTTCTGCTCATATCTTTATTTAACTTTTTTCTATGTTCTCAGGGTTTATTGTTTTCATCTTCTGATGTCAATTAAAACACTTGGTTATTCATTTTAATAAATCTTTTTACTTATAAAGATTTGAACTTTTGAAGATTCCAGCTTACTTGTACGTTTCTAAGGGTCAGGTCCTCTCCACTGTTGCCGGCCTAAGGCTTAGTTCACCATATAGAAATATATATACTGACCTATTTTCCCCTCGACTTTCTGTGATCCACTACATCTCACCTTTCTCTGCAGACAAGCCATTTGAAATACCCTTAACTTATTTCACAGCCAATAAGGCTTTGAAATAATGTTTATTTTTTAGAGAAATCTTCTTATATAATTAGGCAGAAAATCTGACCTGCCATAGTTTTCAAAACAGCATAATTTCACTCTTCTCAATGATTAATCTGTTGTATTACACAACCTTTGTGTATTTAGCTTTATCAATGACATGTCCTTTAAAAATGTTTTAGAGATCCTACCAGTCTTTGAAAACATCCTCGTGCCTTGTTTCAGTTCCAGTTTTATGTATATTTTCTGCCTTGCACCGGATTATTCCTACATCTGATGGATGGCCTTGGGAATCTAATACTGGTATTGATTGTTTTGGCTGATTGTCTCCCCTTGTAGCTGCTTTCTTCATTATTGTGTAAATTTAGATCATGAGCTCATGTTTAGCTAAACAGCTGACCTTGTAAGAGGCTTAGGTGTGAACGCTCGTAAGTTTCAGCAGAAAGTCGGCAAAGATTTATTTGTGTCCCTCCAATGAGTGGCCCGCAAGGACCCCGTTTTCTACAAGTGTTGGTCCAATACTCCCTCTAGAGGCAGGGGACTCAGACAGGGCTGCTTTGCGGCCCCCGATCTGGGGCAGGGGCAGTGGGGGGCCTGTGGCCCGGGCAGGAGCCTCTCCGCGTGTGTCCCAGGGACACATCTGCCTGCGAGCCTCGGTCACCTGCCAGAAAGCTACGATGCCCAGACCTATGCTTAGCTGTGCCGCGAGGTGTACTGCGCCGACAGGTTCCACACACACTTCATGTAAGAGGGCGGCCTGAGTGGAAAGGTGAGAGTTTGGGCAGTTGTGCAGACAAAGAAAGCGCCCTTTGGCCTGGGCCTAAATGCTTGTGACACTCCACTGGGCCTGCCGGGCTCTGAGGGCCCTGCCCTGGGCCCCCTGCTCCCCTGCCCTTTGTTCAGTCACAGCAGAGATGGCCACACCCACTCCCTCAGTGAGGGCAGTGTTCCAACCTCCCTCAGCCCCGCCCCCTCTCCGCAGGTTACCATGGACTACAGAGGCTGCATTCTGAGGCAAGGGCTTTCCGAGAATGCCAAGGGCAGACATGATGACCTTAAATGATTTCCTCTTGTGTCAGTTTTGGTAAACTTTAGGAGCTAGGAAATGGTCCAATTGACAGAAATGTTCAAATTTACTGGCATTTCATATATTCTCTGCTCTAACATTGTCCTGACTCTTTCTGTATATTCTTTACTTATGTTTTGGTTTTCCTTAATCAAAGTGTGTCTTTTAAATCTTTTCAAAGAAGATTCTTTGGACTTACTAAATCACCTGGATTTTATACTTTTTCTGTTGTATTAAATTCTGCTCATATCTTTATTTAACTTTTTTCTATGTTCTCAGGGTTTATTGTTTTCATCTTCTGATGTCAATTAAAACACTTGGTTATTCATTTTAATAAATCTTTTTACTTATAAAGATTTGAACTTTTGAAGATTCCAGCTTACTTGTACGTTTCTAAGGGTCAGGTCCTCTCCATTGTTGCCGGCCTAAGGCTTAGTTCACCATATAGCAATGTATATATTGACCTATTTTCCCCTAGACTTTCTGTGATCCCCTACATCTCAGCTTTCTTTGCAGACAAGCCATTTGAAATACCCTTAACTTATTTCACAGCCAGTAAGGCTTTGAAATAATGTGTATTTTTTAGAGAAATCTTCTTATATAATTAGGCAGTAAATCTGACCTGCCATAGTTTTCAAAACAGCATAATTTCACACTTCTCAATGATTAAACTGTTGTATTACACAACCCTTGTGTATTTAGCTTTATCAATGACATGTCCTTTAAAAATGTTTTAGAGATCCTACCAGTCTTTGAAAACATCCTTGTGCCTTGATTCAGTTCCAGGTTGATGTATATTTTCTGCCTTGCACCCGATTATTCCTACATCTGATGGATGGCCTTGGGAATCTAATACTGGTATTGATGGTTTTGGCTGATTGTCTCCCCTTGTAGCTGCTTTCTTCATTATTGTGTAAATTTAGATCATGAGCTCATGTTTAGCTAAACAGCTGACCTTGTAAGAGGCTTAGGTGTGAACGCTCGTAAGTTTCAGCAGAAAGTCGGCAAAGATTTCTTTGTGTCCCTCCAATGAGTGGCCCGCAAGGACCCCGTTTTCTACAAGTGTTGGTCCAATACTCCCTCTATGGGCAGGGGATTCAGACAGGGCTGCTTTGCGGCCCCCGATCTGGGGCAGGGGAAGTGGGCGGCCTGTGGCCCGGGCAGGAGACTCTCCGCGTGTGTCCCAGGGACCCATCTGCCTGCGAGCCTCGGTCACCTGGCAGGAAGCTATGATGCCCAGACCTATGCTTAGCTGTGCAGCGAGGTGTACTGCGCAGACAGGTTCCACACACACTTCAAGTAAGAGGGCGGCCTGAGTGGAAAGGTGAGAGTTTGGGCAGCTGTGCAGACAAAGAAAGCGCCCTTTGGCCTGGGCCTAAAAGCTTGTGACACTCCACTGGGCCTGCCGGGCTCTGAGGGCCCTGCCCTGGGCCCCCTGCTCCCCTGCCCTTTGTTCAGTCACAGCAGAGATGGCCACACCCACTCCCTCAGTGAGGGCAGTGTTCCAACCTCCCTCAGCCCCGCCCCCTCTCCGCAGGTTACCATGGACTACAGAGGCTGCATTCTGAGGCCAGGGCGTTCCGAGAATGCCAAGGGCAGACATGATGACCTTAAATGATTTCCTCTTGTGTCAGTTTTGGTAAACTTTAGGAGCTAGGAAATGGTCCACTTGACAGAAATGTTCAAATTTACTGGCATTTCATATATTCTCTGCTCTAACATTGTCCTGACTCTTTCTGTATATTCTTTACTTATGTTTTGGTTTTCCTTAATCAAAGTGTGTCTTTTAAATCTTTTCAAAGAAGATTCTTTGGACTTACTAAATCACCTGGATTTTATACGTTTTCTGTTGTATTAAATTCTGCTCATATCTTTATTTAACTTTTTTCTATGTTCTCAGGGTTTATTGTTTTCATCTTCTGATGTCAATTAAAACACTTGGTTATTCATTTTAATAAATCTTTTTACTTATAAAGATTTGAACTTTTGAAGATTCCAGCTTACTTGTACGTTTCTAAGGGTCGGGTCCTCTCCATTGTTGCTGGCCTAAGGCTTAGTTCACCATATAGCAATGTATATATTGACCTATTTTCCCCTAGACTTTCTGTGATCCCCTACATCTCAGCTTTCTTTGCAGACAAGCCATTTGAAATACCCTTAACTTATTTCACAGCCAGTAAGGCTTTGAAATAATGTGTATTTTTTAGAGAAATCTTCTTATATAATTAGGCAGTAAATCTGACCTGCCATAGTTTTCAAAACAGCATAATTTGACACTTCTCAATGATTAACCTGTTGTATTACACAACCCTTGTGTATTTAGCTTTATCTATGACATATCCTTTAAAAATGTTTTAGAGATCCTACCAGTCTTTGAAAACATCCTTGTGCCTTGTTTCAGTTCCAGTTTGATGTATATTTTCTGCCTTGCACCCGATTATTCCTACATCTGATGGATGGCCTTGGGAATCTAATACTGGTATTGATTGTTTTGGCTGATTGTCTCCCCTTGTAGCTGCTTTCTTCATTATTGTGTAAATTTAGATCATGAGCTCATGTTTAGCTAAACAGCTGACCTTGTAAGAGGCTTAGGTGTGAACGCTCGTAAGTTTCAGCAGAAAGTCGGCAAAGATTTCTTTGTGTCCCTCCAATGAGTGGCCCGCAAGGACCCCGTTTTCTACAAGTGTTGGTCCAATACTCCCTCTAGAGGCAGGGTACTCAGACAGGGCTGCTTTGCGGCCCCCGATCTGGGGCAGGGGAAGTGGGCGGCCTGTGGCCCGGGCAGGAGCCTCTCCGCGTGTGTCCCAGGGACCCATCTGCCTGCGAGCCTCGGTCACCTGGCAGGAAGCTATGATGCCCAGACCTATGCTTAGCTGTGCAGCGAGGTGTACTGCGCAGACAGGTTCCACACACACTTCAAGTAAGAGGGCGGCCTGAGTGGAAAGGTGAGAGTTTGGGCAGTTGTGCAGACAAAGAAAGCGCCCTTTGGCCTGGGCCTAAAAGCTTGTGACACTCCACTGGGCCTGCCGGGCTCTGAGGGCCCTTCCCTGGGCCCCCTGCTCCCCTGCCCTTTGTTCAGTCACAGCAGAGATGGCCACACCCACTCCCTCAGTGAGGGCAGTGTTCCAACCTCCCTCAGCCCCGCCCCCTCTCCGCAGGTTACCACGGACGACAGAGGCTGCATTCTGAGGCCAGGGCGTTCCGAGAATGCCAAGGGCAGACATGATGACCTTAAATGATTTCCTCTTGTGTCAGTTTTGGTAAACTTTAGGAGCTAGGAAATGGTCCACTTGACAGAAATGTTCAAACTTACTGGCATTTCATATATTCTCTGCTCTAACATTGTCCTGACTCTTTCTGTATATTCTTTACTTATGTTTTTGTTTTCCTTAATCAAAGTGTGTCTTTTCAATCTTTTCAAAGAAGATTCTTTGGACTTACTAAATCATCTGAATTTTATACGTTTTCTGTTGTATTAACTTCTGCTCATATCTTTATTTAAGTTTTTTCTATGTTCTCAGGGTTTATTGTTTTCATCTTCTGATGTCAATTAAAACTCTTGGTTATTCATTTTAATAAATCTTTTTACTTATAAAGATTTGAACTTTTGAAGATTCCAGCTTACTTGTACGTTTCTAAGGGTCAGGTCCTCTCCACTGTTGCCGGCCTAAGGCTTAGTTCACCATATAGCAATGTATATACTGACCTATTTTCCCCTCGACTTTCTGTGATCCACTACATCTCACCTTTCTTTGCAGACAAGCCATTTGAAATACCCTTAACTTATTTCACAGCCAATAAGGCTTTGAAATAATGTTTATTTTTTAGAGAAATCTTCTTATATAATTAGGCAGAAAATCTGACCTGCCATAGTTTTCAAAACAGCATAATTTCACTCTTCTCAATGATTAATCTGTTGTATTACACAACCTTTGTGTATTTACCTTTATCAATGACATGTCCTTTAAAAATGTTTTAGAGATCCTACCAGTCTTTGAATACATCCTCGTGCCTTGTTTCAGTTCCAGTTTTATGTATATTTTCTGCCTTGCACCCGATTATTCCTACATCTGATGGATGGCCTTGGGAATCTAATTCTGGTATTGATTGTTTTGGCTGATTGTCTCCCCTTGTAGCTGCTTTCTTCATTATTGTGTAAATTTAGATCATGAGCTCATGTTTAGCTAAATAGCTGACCTTGTAAGAGGCTTAGTTGTGAATGCTCGTAAGTTTCAGCAGAAAGTCGGCAAAGATTTATTTGTGTCCCTCCAATGAGTGGCCCGCAAGTACCCCGTTTTCTACAACTGTTGGTCCAATACTCCCTCTAGAGGCAGGGGATTCAGACAGGGCTGCTTTGCGGCCCCCGATCTGGGGCAGGGGCAGTGGGCGGCCTGTGGCCCGGGCAGGAGCCTCTCCGCGTGTGTCCCAGGGACCCATCTGCCTGTGAGCCTCAGTCACCTGGCAGGAGGCCACAATGCCCAGACCTATGGTTAGCTGTGCAACGAGGTGTACTGCGCGGACAGGTTCCACACACACTTCAAGTAAGAGGGCGGCCTGAGTGGAAAGGTGAGAGTTTGGGCAGCTGTGCAGACAAAGAAAGCGCCCTTTGGCGTGGGCCTAAATGCTTGTGACACTCCACTGGGCCTGCCGGGCTCTGAGGGCCCTGCCCTGGGCCCCCTGCTCCCCTGCCCTTTGTTCAGTCACAGCAGAGATGGCCACACCCACTCCCTCAGTGAGGGCAGTGTTCCAACCTCCCTCAGCCCCGCCCCCTCTCCGCAGGTTACCATGGACTACAGAGGCTGCATTCTGAGGCCAGGGCGTTCCGAGAATGCCAAGGGCAGACATGATGACCTTAAATGATTTCCTCTTGTGTCAGTTTTGGTAAACTTTAGGAGCTAGGAAATGGTCCACTTGACAGAAATGTTCAAATTTACTGGCATTTCATATATTCTCTGCTCTAACATTGTCCTGACTCTTTCTGTATATTCTTTACTTATGTTTTGGTTTTCCTTAATCAAAGTGTGTCTTTTAAATCTTTTCAAAGAAGATTCTTTGGACTTACTAAATCACCTGAATTTTATCCGTTTTCTGTTGTATTAAGTTCTGCTCATATCTTTATTTAACTTTTTTCTATGTTCTCAGGGTTTATTGTTTTCATCTTCTGATGTCAATTAAAACACTTGGTTATTCATTTTAATAAATCTTTTTACTTATAAAGATTTGAACTTTTGAAGATTCCAGCTTACTTGTACGTTTCTAAGGGTCAGGTCCTCTCCACTGTTGCCGGCCTAAGGCTTAGTTCACCATATAGCAATGTATATATTGACCTATTTTCCCCTCGACTTTCTGTGATCCACTACATCTCACCTTTCTTTGCAGACAAGCCATTTGAAATACACTTAACTTATTTCACAGCCAATAAGGCTTTGAAATAATGTGTATTTTTTAGAGAAATCTTCTTATATAATTAGGCAGAAAATCTGACCTGCCATAGTTTTCAAAACAGCATAATTTCACTCTTCTCAATGATTAAACTGTTGTATTACACAACCTTTGTGTATTTAGCTTTATCAATGACATGTCCTTTAAAAATGTTTTAGAGATCCTACCAGTCTTTGAAAACATCCTCGTGCCTTGTTTCAGTTCCAGTTTTATGTATATTTTCTGCCTTGCACCCGATTATTCCTACATCTGATGGATGGCCTTGGGAATCTAATACTGGTATTGATTGTTTTGGCTGATTGTCTACCCTTGTAGCTGCTTTCTTCATTATTGTGTAAATTTAGATCATGAGCTCATGTTTAGCTAAACAGCTGACCTTGTAAGAGGCTTAGGTGTGAATGCTCGTAAGTTTCAGCAGAAAGTCGGCAAAGATTTATTTGTGTCCCTCCAATGAGTGGCCCGCAAGGACCCCGTTTTCTACAAGTGTTGGTCCAATAATCCCTCTAGAGGCAGGGGACTCAGACAGGGCTGCTTTGCAGCCCCCGATCTGGGGCAGGGGCAGTGGGCGGCCTGTGGCCCGGGCAGGAGCCTCTCCGCGTGTGTCCCAGGGACCCACCTGCCTGCGAGCCTCGGTCACCTGGCAGGAAGCTATGATGCCCAGACCTATGCTTAGCTGTGCAGCGAGGTGTACTGCGCAGACAGGTTCCACACACACTTCAAGTAAGAGGGCGGCCTGAGTGGAAAGGTGAGAGTTTGGGCAGCTGTGCAGACAAAGAAAGTGCCCTTTGGCCTGGGCCTAAATGCTTGTGACACTCCACTGGGCCTGCCGGGCTCTGAGGGCCCTTCCCTGGGCCCCCTGCTCCCCTGCCCTTTGTTCAGTCACAGCAGAGATGGCCACACCCACTCCCTCAGTGAGGGCAGTGTTCCAACCTCCCTCAGCCCCCCCCCTCTCCGCAGTTTACCATGGACGACAGAGGCTGCATTCTGAGGCCAGGGCGTTCCGAGAATGCCAAGGGCAGACATGATGACCTTAAATGATTTCCTCTTGTGTCAGTTTTGGTAAACTTTAGGAGCTAGGAAATGGTCCACTTTCCAGAAATGTTCAAATTTACTGGCATTTCATATATTCTCTGCTCTAACATTGTCCTGACTCTTTCTGTATATTCTTTACTTATGTTTTGATTTTCCTTAATCAAAGTTTGTCTTTTAAATCTTTTCAAAGAAGATTCTTTGGACTTACTAAATCATCTGAATTTTATACGTTTTCTGTTGTATTAACTTCTGCTCATATCTTTATTTAACTTTTTTCTATGTTCTCAGGGTTTATTGTTTTCATCTTCTGATGTCAATTAAAACACTTGGTTATTCATTTTAATAAATCTTTTTACTTATAAAGATTTGAACTTTTGAAGATTCCAGCTTACTTGTACGTTTCTAAGGGTCAGGTCCTCTCCACTGTTGCCGGCCTAAGGCTTAGTTCACCATATAGCAATGTATATACTGACCTATTTTCCCCTCGACTTTCTGTGATCCACTACATCTCACCTTTCTCTGCAGACAAGCCATTTGAAATACCCTTAACTTATTTCACAGCCAATAAGGCTTTGAAATAATGTTTATTTTTTAGAGAAATCTTCTTATATAATTAGGCAGAAAATCTGACCTGCCATAGTTTTCAAAACAGCATAATTTCAGTCTTCTCAATGATTAATCTGTTGTATTACACAACCTTTGTGTATTTAGCTTTATCAATGACATGTCCTTTAAAAATGTTTTAGAGATCCTACCAGTCTTTGAAAACATCCTCGTGCCTTGTTTCAGTTCCAGTTTTATGTATATTTTCTGCCTTGCACCGGATTATTCCTACATCTGATGGATGGCCTTGGGAATCTAATACTGGTATTGATTGTTTTGGCTGATTGTCTCCCCTTGTAGCTGCTTTCTTCATTATTGTGTAAATTTAGATCATGAGCTCATGTTTAGCTAAACAGCTGACCTTGTAAGAGGCTTAGGTGTGAACGCTCGTAAGTTTCAGCAGAAAGTCGGCAAAGATTTATTTGTGTCCCTCCAATGAGTGGCCCACAAGGACCCTGTTTTCTACAAGTGTTGGTCCAATACTCCCTCTAGAGGCAGGAGATTCAGACAGGGCTGCTTTGCGGCCCCCGATCTGGGGCAGGGGCAGTGGGGGGCCTGTGGCCCGGGCAGGAGCCTCTCCGCGTGTGTCCCAGGGACACATCTGCCTGTGAGCCTCGGTCACCTGCCAGAAAGCTACGATGCCCAGACCTATGCTTAGCTGTGCCGCGAGGTGTACTGCGCCGACAGGTTCCACACACACTTCATGTAAGAGGGCGGCCTGAGTGGAAAGGTGAGAGTTTGGGCAGTTGTGCAGACAAAGAAAGCGCCCTTTGGCCTGGGCCTAAATGCTTGTGACACTCCACTGGGCCTGCCGGGCTCTGAGGGCCCTGCCCTGGGCCCCCTGCTCCCCTGCCCTTTGTTCAGTCACAGCAGAGATGGCCACACCCACTCCCTCAGTGAGGGCAGTGTTCCAACCTCCCTCAGCCCCGCCCCCTCTCCGCAGGTTACCATGGACTACAGAGGCTGCATTCTGAGGCCAGGGCGTTCCGAGAATGCCAAGGGCAGACATGATGACCTTAAATGATTTCCTCTTGTGTCAGTTTTGGTAAACTTTAGGAGCTAGGAAATGGTCCAATTGACAGAAATGTTCAAATTTACTGGCATTTTATATATTCTCTGCTCTAACATTGTCCTGACTCTTTCTGTATATTCTTTACTTATGTTTTGGTTTTCCTAAATCAAAGTGTGTCTTTTAAATCTTTTCAAAGAAGATTCTTTGGACTTACTAAATCACCTGGATTTTATACGTTTTCTGTTGTATTAAATTCTGCTCATATCTTTATTTAACTTTTTTCTATGTTCTCAGGGTTTATTGTTTTCATCTTCTGATGTCAATTAAAACACTTGGTTATTCATTTTAATAAATCTTTTTACTTATAAAGATTTGAACTTTTGAAGATTCCAGCTTACTTGTACGTTTCTAAGGGTCAGGTCCTCTCCATTGTTGCTGGCCTAAGGCTTAGTTCACCATATAGCAAAGTATATATTGACCTATTTTCCCCTAGACTTTCTGTGATCCCCTACATCTCAGCTTTCTTTGCAGACAAGCCATTTGAAATACCCTTAACTTATTTCACCGCCAGTAAGGCTTTGAAATAATGTGTATTTTTTAGAGAAATCTTCTTATATAATTAGGCAGTAAATCTGACCTGCCATAGTTTTCAAAACAGCATAATTTCACACTTCCCAATGATTAAACTGTTGTATTACACAACCCTTGTGTATTTAGCTTTATCAATGACATGTCCTTTAAAAATGTTTTAGAGATCCTACCAGTCTTTGAAAACATCCTTGTGCCTTGTTTCAGTTCCAGTTTGATGTATATTTTCTGCCTTGCACCCGATTATTCCTACATCTGATGGATGGCCTTGGGAATCTAATACTGGTATTGATTGTTTTGGCTGATTGTCTCCCCTTGTAGCTGCTTTCTTCATTATTGTGTAAATTTAGATCATGAGCTCATGTTTAGCTAAACAGCTGACCTTGTAAGAGGCTTAGGTGTGAACGCTCGTAAGTTTCAGCAGAAAGTCGGCAAAGATTTCTTTGTGTCCCTCCAATGAGTGGCCCGCAAGTACCCCGTTTTCTACAACTGTTGGTCCAATACTCCCTCTAGAGGCAGGGGACTCAGACAGGGCTGCTTTGCGGCCCCCGATCTGGGGCAGGGGAAGTGGGCGGCCTGTGCCCCGGGCAGGAGCCTCTCCGCGTGTGTCCCAGGGACTCATCTGCCTGCGAGCCTCGGTCACCTGGCAGGAAGCTATGATGCCCAGACCTATGCTTAGCTGTGCAGCGAGGTGTACTGCGCAGACAGGTTCCACACACACTTCAAGTAAGAGGGCGGCATGAGTGGAAAGGTGAGAGTTTGGGCAGCTGTGCAGACAAAGAAAGCGCCCTTTGGCCTGGGCCTAAATGCTTGTGACACTCCACTGGGCCTGCCGGGCTCTGAGGGCCCTTCCCTGGGCCCCCTGCTCCCCTGCCCTTTGTTCAGTCACAGCAGAGATGGCCACACCCACTCCCTCAGTGAGGGCAGTGTTCCAAACTCCCTCAGCCCCGCCCCCTCTCCGCAGGTTACCATGGACTACAGAGGCTGCATTCTGAGGCCAGGGCGTTCCGAGAATGCCAATGGCAGACATGATGACCTTAAATGATTTCCTCTTGTGTCAGTGTTGGTAAACTTTAGGAGCTAGGAAATGGTCCACTTTCCAGAAATGTTCAAATTTACTGGCATTTCATATATTCTCTGCTCTAACATTGTCCTGACTCTTTCTGTATATTCTTTACTTATGTTTTTGTTTTCCTTAATCAAAGTGTGTCTTTTAAATCTTTTCAAAAGATTCTTTGGACTTACTAAATCATCTGAATTCTATACGTTTTCTGTTGTATTAACTTCTGCTCATATCTTTATTTAACTTTTTTCTATGTTCTCAGGGTTTATTGTTTTCATCTTCTGATGTCAATTAAAACACTTGGTTATTCATTTTAATAAATCTTTTTACTTATAAAGATTTGAACTTTTGAAGATTCCAGCTTACTTGTACGTTTCTAAGGGTCAGGTCCTCTCCACTGTTGCCGGCCTAAGGCTTAGTTCAGCATATAGCAATGTATATACTGACCTATGTTCCCCTCGACTTTCTGTGATCCACTACATCTCACCTTTCTTTGCAGACAAGCCATTTGAAATACCCTTAACTTATTTCACAGCCAATAAGGCTTTGAAATAATGTGTATTTTTTAGAGAAATCTTCTTATATAATTAGGCAGAAAATCTGACCTGCCATAGTTTTCAAAACAGCATAATTTCACTCTTCTCAATGATTAATCTGTTGTATTACACAACCTTTGTGTATTTAGCTTTATCAATGACATGTCCTTTAAAAATGTTTTAGAGATCCTACCAGTCTTTGAATACATCCTCGTGCCTTGTTTCAGTTCCAGTTTTATGTATATTTTCTGCCTTGCACCGGATTATTCCTACATCTGATGGATGGCCTTGGGAATCTAATTCTGGTATTGATTGTTTTGGCTGATTGTCTCCCCTTGTAGCTGCTTTCTTCATTATTGTGTAAATTTAGATCATGAGCTCATGTTTAGCTAAATAGCTGACCTTGTAAGAGGCTTAGGTGTGAACGCTCGTAAGTTTCAGCAGAAAGTCGGCAAAGATTTATTTGTGTCCCTCCAATGAGTGGCCCGCAAGGACCCCGTTTTCTACAACTGTTGGACCAATACTCCCTCTATTGGCAGGGGATTCAGACAGGGCTGCTTTGCGGCCCCCGATCTGGGGCAGGGGCAGTGGGCGGCCTGTGGCCCGGGCAGGAGCCTCTCCGCGTGTCTCCCAGGGACCCATCTGCCTGTGAGCCTCAGTCACCTGGCAGGAGGCCACAATGCCCAGACCTATGGTTAGCTGTGCAACGAGGTGTACTGCGCGGACAGGTTCCACACACACTTCAAGTAAGAGGGCGGCCTGAGTGGAAAGGTGAGAGTTTGGGCAGCTGTGCAGACAAAGAAAGCGCCCTTTGGCCTGGGCCTAAATGCTTGTGACACTCCACTGGGCCTGCCGGGCTCTGAGGGCCCTGCCCTGGGCCCCCTGCTCCCCTGCCCTTTGTTCAGTCACAGCAGAGATGGCCACACCCACTCCCTCAGTGAGGGCAGTGTTCCAACCTCCCTCAGCCCCGCCCCCTCTCCGCAGGTTACCATAGACTACAGAGGCTGCAATCTGAGGCCAGTGTGTTCCGAGAATGCCAAGGGCAGACATGATGACCCTAAATGATTTCCTCTTGTGTCAGTTTTGGTAAACTTTAGGAGCTAGGAAATGGTCCACTTGACAGAAATGTTCAAATTTACTGGCATTTCATATATTCTCTGCTCTAACATTGTCCTGACTCTTTCTGTATATTCTTTACTGATGTTTTTGTTTTCCTTAATCAAAGTGTGTCTTTTAAATCTTTTCAAAGAAGATTCTTTGGACTTACTAAATCACCTGAATTTTATATGTTTTCTGTTGTATTAAGTTCTGCTCATATCTTTATTTAACTTTTTTCTATGTTCTCAGGGTTTATTGTTTTCATCTTCTGATGTCAATTAAAACACTTGGTTATTCATTTTAATAAATCTTTTTACTTATAAAGATTTGAACTTTTGAAGATTCCAGCTTACTTGTACGTTTCTAAGGGTCAGGTCCTCTCCATTGTTTCTGGCCTAAGGCTTAGTTCACCATATAGCAATGTATATATTGACCTATTTTCCCCTAGACTTTCTGTGATCCCCTACATCTCACCTTTCTTTGCAGACAAGCCATTTGAAACACCCTTAACTTATTTCACAGCCAATAAGGCTTTGAAATAATGTGTATTTTTTAGAGACATCTTCTTACATAATTAGGCAGAAAATCTGACCTGCCATAGTTTTGAAAACAGCATAATTTCACTCTTCTCAATGATTAATCTGTTGTATTACACAACCTTTGTGTATTTAGCTTTATCAATGACATGTCCTTTAAAAATGTTTTAGTGATCCTACCAGTCTTTGAATACATCCTCGTGCCTTGTTTCAGTTCCAGTTTTATGTATATTTTCTGCCTTGCACCCGATTATTCCTACATCTGATGGATGGCCTTGGGAATCTAATACTGGTATTGATTGTTTTGGCTGATTGTCTCCCCTTGTAGCTGCTTTCTTCATTATTGTGTAAATTTAGATCATGAGCTCATGTTTAGCTAAACAGCTGACCTTGTAAGAGGCTTAGGTGTGAATGCTCGTAAGTTTCAGCAGAAAGTCGGCAAAGATTTATTTGTGTCCCTCCAATGAGTGGCCCGCAAGGACCCCGTTTTCTACAAGTGTTGGTCCAATACTCCCTCTAGAGGCAGGGGACTCAGACAGGGCTGCTTTGCGGCCCCCGATCTGGGGCAGGGGCAGTGGGCGGCCTGTGGCCCGGGCAGGAGCCTCTCCGCGTGTGTCCCAGGGACCCATCTGCCTGCGAGCCTCGGTCACCTGGCAGGAAGCTACGATGCCCAGAACTATGCTTAGCTGTGCAGCGAGGTGTACTGCGTGGACAGGTTCCACACACACTTCAAGTAAGAGGGCGGCCTGAGTGGAAAGGTGAGGGTTTGGGCAGCTGTGCAGACAAAGAAAGTGCCCTTTGGCCTGGGCCTAAATGCTTGTGACACTCCACTGGGCCTGCCGGGCTCTGAGGGCCCTGCCCTGGGCCCCCTGCTCCCCTGCCCTTTGTTCAGTCACAGCAGAGATGGCCACACCCACTCCCTCAGTGAGGGCAGTGTTCCAACCTCCCTCAGCCCCGCCCCCTCTCCGCAGGTTACCATGGACTACAGAGGCTGCATTCTGAGGCCAGGGCGTTCCGAGAATGCCAAGGGCAGACATGATGACCTTAAATGATTTCCTCTTGTGTCAGTTTTGGTAAACTTTAGGTGCTAGGAAATGGTCCACTTTCCAGAAATGTTCAAATTTACTGGCATTTCATATATTCTCTGCTCTAACATTGTCCTGACTCTTTCTGTATATTCTTTACGTATGTTTTTGTTTTCCTTAATCAAAGTGTGTCTTTTAAATCTTTTCAAAGAAGATTATTTGGCCTTACTAAATCAACTGGATTTTATACGTTTTCTGTTGTATTAAATTCTGCTCATATCTTTATTTAACTTTTTTCTATGTTCTCAGGGTTTATTGTTTTCATCTTCTGATGTCAATTAAAACACTTGGTTATTCATTTTAATAAATCTTTTTACTTATAAAGATTTGAACTTTTGAAGATTCCAGCTTACTTGTATGTTTCTAAGGGTCAGGTCCTCTCCATTGTTGCCGGCCTAATGCTTAGTTCACCATATAGCAATGTATATATTGACCTATTTTCCCCTAGACTTTCTGTGATCCCCTACATCTCACCTTTCTTTGCAGACAAGCCATTTGAAACACCCTTAACTTATTTCACAGCCAATAAGGCTTTGAAATAATGTGTATTTTTTAGAGACATCTTCTTACATAATTAGGCAGAAAATCTGACCTGCCATAGTTTTGAAAACAGCATAATTTCACTCTTCTCAATGATTAATCTGTTGTATTACACAACCTTTGTGTATTTAGCTTTATCAATGACATGTCCTTTAAAAATGTTTTAGAGATCCTACCAGTCTTTGAATACATCCTCGTGCCTTGTTTCAGTTCCAGTTTTATGTATATTTTCTGCCTTGCACCCGATTATTCCTACATCTGATGGATGGCCTTGGGAATCTAATACTGGTATTGATTGTTTTGGCTGATTGTCTCCCCTTGTAGCTGCTTTCTTCATTATTGTGTAAATTTAGATCATGAGCTCATGTTTAGCTAAACAGCTGACCTTGTAAGAGGCTTAGGTGTGAATGCTCGTAAGTTTCAGCAGAAAGTCGGCAAAGATTTATTTGTGTCCCTCCAATGAGTGGCCCGCAAGGACCCCGTTTTCTACAAGTGTTGGTCCAATACTCCCTCTAGAGGCAGGGGACTCAGACAGGGCTGCTTTGCGGCCCCCGATCTGGGGCAGGGGCAGTGGGCGGCCTGTGGCCCGGGCAGGAGCCTCTCCGCGTGTGTCCCAGGGACCCATCTGCCTGCGAGCCTCGGTCACCTGGCAGGAAGCTACGATGCCCAGAACTATGCTTAGCTGTGCAGCGAGGTGTACTGCGTGGACAGGTTCCACACACACTTCAAGTAAGAGGGCGGCCTGAGTGGAAAGGTGAGGGTTTGGGCAGCTGTGCAGACAAAGAAAGTGCCCTTTGGCCTGGGCCTAAATGCTTGTGACACTCCACTGGGCCTGCCGGGCTCTGAGGGCCCTGCCCTGGGCCCCCTGCTCCCCTGCCCTTTGTTCAGTCACAGCAGAGATGGCCACACCCACTCCCTCAGTGAGGGCAGTGTTCCAACCTCCCTCAGCCCCGCCCCCTCTCCGCAGGTTACCATGGACTACAGAGGCTGCATTCTGAGGCCAGGGCGTTCCGAGAATGCCAAGGGCAGACATGATGACCTTAAATGATTTCCTCTTGTGTCAGTTTTGGTAAACTTTAGGTGCTAGGAAATGGTCCACTTTCCAGAAATGTTCAAATTTACTGGCATTTCATATATTCTCTGCTCTAACATTGTCCTGACTCTTTCTGTATATTCTTTACTTATGTTTTTGTTTTCCTTAATCAAAGTGTGTCTTTTAAATCTTTTCAAAGAAGATTATTTGGCCTTACTAAATCAACTGGATTTTATACGTTTTCTGTTGTATTAAATTCTGCTCATATCTTTATTTAACTTTTTTCTATGTTCTCAGGGTTTATTGTTTTCATCTTCTGATGTCAATTAAAACACTTGGTTATTCATTTTAATAAATCTTTTTACTTATAAAGATTTGAACTTTTGAAGATTCCAGCTTACTTGTATGTTTCTAAGGGTCAGGTCCTCTGCATTGTTGCCGGCCTAATGCTTAGTTCACCATATAGCTATGTATATATTGACCTATTTTCCCCTAGACTTTCTGTGATCCCCTACATCTCACCTTTCTTTGCAGACAAGCCATTTGAAATACACTAAAATTATTTCACAGCCAATAAGGCTTTGAAATAATGTGTATTTTTTAGAGACATCTTCTTATATAATTAGGCAGAAAATCTGACCTGCCATAGTTTTCAAAACAGCATAATTTCACACTTCTCAATGATTAAACTGTTGTATTACACAACCTTTGTGTATTTAGCTTTATCAATGGCATGTCCTTTAAAAATGTTTTAGAGATCCTACCAGTCTTTGAAAACATCCTTGTGCCTTGTTTCAGTTCCAGTTTTATGTATATTTTCTGCCTTGCACCTGATTATTCCTACATCTGATGGATGGCCTTGGGAATCTAATACTGGTATTGATTGTTTTGGCTGATTGTCTCCCCTTGTAGCTGCTTTCTTCATTATTGTGTAAATTTAGATCATGAGCTCATGTTTAGCTAAACAGCTGACCTTGTAAGAGGCTTAGGTGTGAACGCTCGTAACTTTCAGCAGAAAGTCGGCAAAGATTTATTTGTGTCCCTCCAACGAGTGGCCCGCAAGGACCCCGTTTTCTACACGTGTTGGTCCAATACTCCCTCTAGAGGCAGGGGACTCAGACAGGGCAGCTTTGCGGCCCCCGATCTGGGGCAGGGGAAGTGGGCGGCCTGTGGCCCGGGCAGGAGCCTCTCCGCGTGTGTCCCAGGGACCCACCTGCCTGCGAGCCTCGGTCACCTGGCAGGAAGCTATGATGCCCAGACCTATGCTTAGCTGTGCAGCGAGGTGTACTGCGCAGACAGGTTCCACACACACTTCAAGTAAGAGGGCGGCCTGAGTGGAAAGGTGAGAGTTTGGGCAGTTGTGCAGACAAAGAAAGCGCACTTTGGCCTGGGCCTAAATGCTTGTGACACTCCACTGGGCCTGCCGGGCTCTGAGGGCCCTTCCCTGGGCCCCCTGCTGCCCTGCCCTTTGTTCTGTCACAGCAGAGATGGCCACACCCACTCCCTCAGTGAGGGCAGTGTTCCAACCTCCCTCAGCCCCGCCCCCTCTCCGCAGTTTACCATGGACGACAGAGGCTGCATTCTGAGGCCAGGGCGTTCCGAGAATGCCAAGGGCAGACATGATGACCTTAAATGATTTCCTCTTGTGTCAGTTTTGGTAAACTTTAGGAGCTAGGAAATGGTCCACTTGACAGAAATGTTCAAATTTACTGGCATTTCATATATTCTCTGCTCTAACATTGTCCTGACTCTTTCTGTATATTCTTTACTTATGTTTTGGTTTTCCTTAATCAAAGTGTGTCTTTTAAATCTTTTCAAAGAAGATTCTTTGGACTTACTAAATCATCTGAATTTTATACGTTTTCTGTTGTATTAACTTCTGCTCATATCTTTATTTAACTTTTTTCTATGTTCTCAGGGTTTATTGTTTTCATCTTCTGATGTCAATTAAAACACTTGGTTATTCATTTTAATAAATCTTTTTACTTATAAAGATTTGAACTTTTGAAGATTCCAGCTTACTTGTACGTTTCTAAGGGTCAGGTCCTCTCCACTGTTGCCGGCCTAAGGCTTAGTTCACCATATAGCAATGTATATATTGACCTATTTTCCCCTAGACTTTCTGTGATCCCCTACATCTCACCTTTCTTTGCAGACAAGCCATTTGAAATACACTTAACTTATTTCACAGCCAATAAGGCTTTGAAATAATGTGTATTTTTTAGAGAAATCTTCTTATATAATTAGGCAGAAAAACTGAAGTGCCATAGTTTTCAAAACAGCATAATTTCACTCTTCTCAATGATTAATCTGTTGTATTACACAACCTTTGTGTATTTAGCTTTATCAATGACATGATCTTTAAAAATGTTTTAGAGATCCTACCAATCTTTGAAAACATCCTCGTGCCTTGTTTCAGTTCCAGTTTTATATATATTTTCTGCCTTGCACCCGATTATTCCTACATCTGATGGATGGCCTTGGGAATCTAATTCTGGTATGGATTGTTTTGGCTGATTGTTTCCCCTTATAGCTGCTTTCTTCATTATTGTGTAAATTTAGATCATGAGCTCATGTTTAGCTAAACAGCTGACCTTGTAAGAGGCTTAGGTGTGAATGCTCGTAAGTTTCAGCAGAAAGTCGGCAAAGATTTATTTGTGTCCCTCCAATGAGTGGCCCGCAATGACCCCGTTTTCTACAAGTGTTGGTCCAATACTCCCTCTAGAGGCAGGGGACTCAGACAGGGCTGCTTTGCGGCCCCCGATCTGGGGCAGGGGAAGTGGGCGGCCTGTGGCCCGGGCAGGAGCCTCTCCGCGTGTGTCCCAGGGACCCACCTGCCTGCGAGCCTCGGTCACCTGGCAGGAAGCTATGATGCCCAGACCTATGCTTAGCTGTGCAGCGAGGTGTACTGCGCAGACAGGTTCCACACACACTTCAAGTAGAGGGCGGCCTGAGTGGAAAGGTGAGAGTTTGGGCAGCTGTGCAGACAAAGAAAGCGCCCTTTGGCCTGGGCCTAAATGCTTGTGACACTCCACTGGGCCTGCCGGGCTCTGAGGGCCCTTCCCTGGGCCCCCTGCTCCCCTGCCCTTTGTTCAGTCACAGCAGAGATGGCCACACTCACTCCCTCAGTGAGGGCAGTGTTCCAACCTCCCTCAGCCCCGCCCCCTCTCCGCAGTTTACCATGGACTACAGAGGCTGCATTCTGAGGCCAGGGCGTTCCGAGAATGCCAAGGGCAGACATGATGACCTTAAATGATTTCCTCTTGTGTCAGTTTTGGTAAACTTTAGGAGCTAGGAAATGGTCCACTTTCCAGAAATGTTCAAATTTACTGGCATTTCATATATTCTCTGCTCTAACATTGTCCTGACTCTTTCTGTATATTCTTTACTTATGTTTTTGTTTTCCTTAATCAAAGTGTGTCTTTTAAATCTTTTCAAAGAAGATTCTTTGGACTTACTAAATCATCTGAATTTTATACGTTTTCTGTTGTATTAACTTCTGCTCATATCTTTATTTAACTTTTTTCTATGTTCTCAGGGTTTATTGTTTTCATCTTCTGATGTCAATTAAAACACTTGGTTATTCATTTTAATAAATCTTTTTACTTGTAAAGATTTGAACTTTTGAAGATTCCAGCTTACTTGTACGTTTCTAAGGGTCAGGTCCTCTCCACTGTTGCCGGCCTAAGGCTTAGTTCACCATATAGCAATGTATATATTGACCTATTTTCCCCTCGACTTTCTGTGATCCACTACATCTCACCTTTCTCTGCAGACAAGCCATTTGAAATACCCTTAACTTATTTCACAGCCAATAAGGCTTTGAAATAATGTGTATTTTTTAGAGAAATCTTCTTCTATAATTAGGCAGAAAATCTGACCTGCCATAGTTTTCAAAACAGCATAATTTCACTCTTCTCAATGATTAAACTGTTGTATTACACAACCTTTGTGTATTTAGCTTTATCAATGACATGTCCTTTAAAAATGTTTTAGAGATCCTACCAGTCTTTGAAAACATACTCGTGCCTTGTTTCAGTTCCAGTTTTATGTATATTTTCTGCCTTGCACCGGATTATTCCTACATCTGATGGATGGCCTTGGGAATCTAATACTGGTATTGATTGTTTTGGCTGATTGTCTCCCCTTGTAGCTGCTTTCTACATTATTGTGTAAATTTAGATCATGAGCTCATGTTTAGCTAAACAGCTGACCTTGTAAGAGGCTTAGGTGTGAACGCTCGTAAGTTTCAGCAGAAAGTCGGCAAAGATTTATTTGTGTCCCTCCAATGAGTGGCCCACAAGGACCCCGTTTTCTACAAGTGTTGGTCCAATACTCCCTCTAGAGGCAGGGGACTCAGACAGGGCTGCTTTGCGGCCCCCGATCTGGGGCAGGGGCAGTGGGGGGCCTGTGGCCCGGGCAGGAGCCTCTCCGCGTGTGTCCCAGGGACACATCTGCCTGCGAGCCTCGGTCACCTGCCAGAAAGCTACGATGCCCAGACCTATGCTTAGCTGTGCCGCGAGGTGTACTGCGCCGACAGGTTCCACACACACTTCATGTAAGAGGGCGGCCTGAGTGGAAAGGTGAGAGTTTGGGCAGTTGTGCAGACAAAGAAAGCGCCCTTTGGCCTGGGCCTAAATGCTTGTGACACTCCACTGGGCCTGCCGGGCTCTGAGGGCCCTGCCCTGGGCCCCCTGCTCCCCTGCCCTTTGTTCAGTCACAGCAGAGATGGCCACACCCACTCCCTCAGTGAGGGCAGTGTTCCAACCTCCCTCAGCCCCGCCCCCTCTCCGCAGGTTACCATGGACTACAGAGGCTGCATTCTGAGGCAAGGGCTTTCCGAGAATGCCAAGGGCAGACATGATGACCTTAAATGATTTCCTCTTGTGTCAGTTTTGGTAAACTTTAGGAGCTAGGAAATGGTCCAATTGACAGAAATGTTCAAATTTACTGGCATTTCATATATTCTCTGCTCTAACATTGTCCTGACTCTTTCTGTATATTCTTTACTTATGTTTTGGTTTTCCTTAATCAAAGTGTGTCTTTTAAATCTTTTCAAAGAAGATTCTTTGTACTTACTAAATCACCTGGATTTTATACGTTTTCTGTTGTATTAAATTCTGCTCATATCTTTATTTAACTTTTTCTATGTTCTCAGGGTTTATTGTTTTCATCTTCTGATGTCAATTAAAACACTTGGTTATTCATTTTAATAAATCTTTTTACTTATAAAGATTTGAACTTTTGAAGATTCCAGCTTACTTGTACGTTTCTAAGGGTCAGGTCCTCTCCATTGTTGCTGGCCTAAGGCTTAGTTCACCATATAGCAATGTATATATTGACCTATTTTCCCCTAGACTTTCTGTGATCCCCTACATCTCAGCTTTCTTTGCAGACAAGCCATTTGAAATACCCTTAACTTATTTCACAGCCTGTAAGGCTTTGAAATAATGTGTATTTTTTAGAGAAATCTTCTTATATAATTAGGCAGTAAATCTGACCTGCCATAGTTTTCAAAACAGCATAATTTCACACTTCTCAATGATTAAACTGTTGTATTACACAACCCTTGTGTATTTAGCTTTATCAATGACATGTTCTTTAAAAATGTTTTAGAGATCCTACCAGTCTTTGAAGACATCCTTGTGCCTTGTTTCAGTTCCAGTTTGATGTATATTTTCTGCCTTGCACCCGATTATTCCTACATCTGATGGATGGCCTTGGGAATCTAATACTGGTATTGATTGTTTTGGCTGATTGTCTCCCCTTGTAGCTGCTTTCTTCATTATTGTGTAAATTTAGATCATGAGCTCATGTTTAGCTAAACAGCTGACCTTGTAAGAGGCTTAGGTGTGAACGCTCGTAAGTTTCAGCAGAAAGTCGGCAAAGATTTATTTGTGTCCCTCCAATGAGTGGCCCGCAAGGACCCCGTTTTCTACAAGTGTTGGTCCAATACTCCCTCTAGAGGCAGGGGACTCAGACAGGGCTGCTTTGCTGCCCCCGATCTGGGGCAGGGGCAGTGGGTGGCCTGTGGCCCGGGCAGGAGCCTCTCCGCGTTTGTCCCAGGGACACATCTGCCTGCGAGCCTAGGTCACCTGCCAGAAAGCTACGATGCCCAGACCTATGCTTAGCTGTGCCGCGAGGTGTACCGCGCGGAAAGGTTCCACACACACTTCACGTAAGAGGGCGGCCTGAGTGGAAAGGTGAGAGTTTGGGCAGTTGTGCAGACAAAGAAAGCGCCCTTTGGCCTGGGCCTAAATGCTTGTGACACTCCACTGGGCCTGCCGGGCTCTGAGGGCCCTGCCCTGGGCCCCCTGCTCCCCTGCCCTTTGTTCAGTCACAGCAGAGATGGCCACACCCACTCCCTCAGTGAGGGCAGTGTTCCAACCTCCCTCAGCCCCGCCCCCTCTCCGCAGGTTACCATGGACTACAGAGGCTGCATTCTGAGGCAAGGGCTTTCCGAGAATGCCAAGGGCAGACATGATGACCTTAAATGATTTCCTCTTGTGTCAGTTTTGGTAAACTTTAGGAGCTAGGAAATGGTCCAATTGACAGAAATGTTCAAATTTACTGGCATTTCATATATTCTCTGCTCTAACATTGTCCTGACTCTTTCTGTATATACTTTACTTATGTTTTGGTTTTCCTTAATCAAAGTGTGTCTTTTAAATCTTTTCAAAGATGATTCTTTGGACTTACTAAATCACCTGGATTTTATACGTTTTCTGTTGTATTAAATTCTGCTCATATCTTTATTTAACTTTTTTCTATGTTCTCAGGGTTTATTGTTTTCATCTTCTGATGTCAATTAAAACACTTGGTTATTCATTTTAATAAATCTTTTTACTTATAAAGATTTGAACTTTTGAAGATTCCAGCTTACTTGTACGTTTCTAAGGGTCGGGTCCTCTCCATTGTTGCTGGCCTAAGGCTTAGTTCACCATATAGCAATGTATATATTGACCTATTTTCCCCTAGACTTTCTGTGATCCCCTACATCTCAGCTTTCTTTGCAGACAAGCCATTTGAAATACCCTTAACTTATTTCACAGCCAGTAAGGCTTTGAAATAATGTGTATTTTTTAGAGAAATCTTCTTATATAATTAGGCAGAAAATCTGACCTGCCATAGTTTTCAAAACAGCATAATTTCACTCTTCTCAATTATTAATCTGTTGTATTACACAACCTTTGTGTATTTAGCTTTATCAATGACATGTCCTTTAAAAATGTTTTAGAGATCCTACCAGTCTTTGAAAACATCCTCGTGCCTTGTTTCAGTTCCAGTTTTATGTATATTTTCTGCCTTGCACCGGATTATTCCTACATCTGATGGATGGCCTTGGGAATCAAATACTGGTATTGATGGTTTTGGCTGATTGTCTCCCCTTGTAGCTGCTTTCTTCATTATTGTGTAAATTTAGATCATGAGCTCATGTTTAGCTAAACAGCTGACCTTGTAAGAGGCTTAGGTGTGAACGCTCGTAAGTTTCAGCAGAAAGTCGGCAAAGATTTATTTGTGTCCCTCCAATGAGTGGCCCACAAGGACCCCGTTTTCTACAAGTGTTGGTCCAATACTCCCTCTAGAGGCAGGGGACTCAGACAGGGCTGCTTTGCGGCCCCCGATCTGGGGCAGGGGCAGTGGGCGGCCTGTGGCCCGGGCAGGAGCCTCTCCGCGTGTGTCCCAGGGACACATCTGCCTGCGAGCCTCGGTCACCTGCCAGAAAGCTACGATGCCCAGACCTATGCTTAGCTGTGCCGCGAGGTGTACTGCGCCGACAGGTTCCACACACACTTCATGTAAGAGGGCGGCCTGAGTGGAAAGGTGAGAGTTTGGGCAGTTGTGCAGACAAAGAAAGCGCCCTTTGGCCTGGGCCTAAATGCTTGTGACACTCCACTGGGCCTGCCGGGCTCTGAGGGCCCTGCCCTGGGCCCCCTGCTCCCCTGCCCTTTGTTCAGTCACAGCAGAGATGGCCACACCCACTCCCTCAGTGAGGGCAGTGTTCCAAACTCCCTCAGCCCCGCCCCCTCTCCACAGGTTACCATGGACTACAGAGGCTGCATTCTGAGGCAAGGGCTTTCCGAGAATGCCAAGGGCAGACATGATGACCTTAAATGATTTCCTCTTGTGTCAGTGTTGGTAAACTTTAGGAGCTAGGAAATGGTCCAATTGACAGAAATGTTCAAATTTACTGGCATTTCATATATTCTCTGCTCTAACATTGTCCTAACACTTTCTGTATATTCTTTACTTATGTTTTGGTTTTCCTTAATCAAAGTGTGTCTTTTAAATCTTTTCAAAGAAGATTCTTTGGACTTACTAAATCACCTGGATTTTATACGTTTTCTGTTGTATTAAATTCTGCTCATATCTTTATTTAACTTTTTTCTATGTTCTCAGGGTTTATTGTTTTCATCTTCTGATGTCAATTAAAACACTTGGTTATTCATTTTAATAAATCTTTTTACTTATAAAGATTTGAACTTTTGAAGATTCCAGCTTACTTGTACGTTTCTAAGGGTCAGGTCCTCTCCATTGTTGCTGGCCTAAGGCTTAGTTCACCATATAGCAATGTATATATTGACCTATTTTCCCCTAGACTTTCTGTGATCCCCTACATCTCAGCTTTCTTTGCAGACAAGCCATTTGAAATACCCTTAACTTATTTCACCGCCAGTAAGGCTTTGAAATAATGTGTATTTTTTAGAGAAATCTTCTTATATAATTAGGCAGTAAATCTGACCTGCCATATTTTTCAAAACAGCATAATTTCACACTTCCCAATGATTAAACTGTTGTATTACACAACCCTTGTGTATTTAGCTTTATCAATGACATGTCCTTTAAAAATGTTTTAGAGATCCTACCAGTCTTTGAAAACATCCTTGTGCCTTGTTTCAGTTCCAGTTTGATGTATATTTTCTGCCTTGCACCCGATTATTCCTACATCTGATGGATGGCCTTGGGAATCTAATACTGGTATTGATTGTTTTGGCTGATTGTCTCCCCTTGTAGCTGCTTTCTTCATTATTGTGTAAATTTAGATCATGAGCTCATGTTTAGCTAAACAGCTGACCTTGTAAGAGGCTTAGGTGTGAACGCTCGTAAGTTTCAGCAGAAAGTCGGCAAAGATTTCTTTGTGTCCCTCCAATGAGTGGCCCGCAAGTACCCCGTTTTCTACAACTGTTGGTCCAATACTCCCTCTAGAGGCAGGGGACTCAGACAGGGCTGCTTTGCGGCCCCCGATCTGGGGCAGGGGAAGTGGGCGGCCTGTGGCCCGGGCAGGAGCCTCTCCGCGTGTGTCCCAGGGACACATCTGCCTGCGAGCCTCGGTCACCTGGCAGGAAGCTATGATGCCCAGACCTATGCTTAGCTGTGCAGCGAGGTGTACTGCGCAGACAGGTTCCACACACACTTCAAGTAAGAGGGCGGCATGAGTGGAAAGGTGAGAGTTTGGGCAGCTGTGCAGACAAAGAAAGCGCCCTTTGGCCTGGGCCTAAATGCTTGTGACACTCCACTGGGCCTGCCGGGCTCTGAGGGCCCTTCCCTGGGCCCCCTGCTCCCCTGCCCTTTGTTCAGTCACAGCAGAGATGGCCACACCCACTCCCTCAGTGAGGGCAGTGTTCCAAACTCCCTCAGCCCCGCCCCCTCTCCGCAGGTTACCATGGACGACAGAGGCTGCATTCTGAGGCCAGGGCGTTCCGAGAATGCCAATGGCAGACATGATGACCTTAAATGATTTCCTCTTGTGTCAGTTTTGGTAAACTTTAGGAGCTAGGAAATGGTCCACTTTCCAGAAATGTTCAAATTTACTGGCATTTCATATATTCTCTGCTCTAACATTGTCCTGACTCTTTCTGTATATTCTTTACTTATGTTTTTGTTTTCCTTAATCAAAGTGTGTCTTTTAAATCTTTTCAAAAGATTCTTTGGACTTACTAAATCATCTGAATTCTATACGTTTTCTGTTGTATTAACTTCTGCTCATATCTTTATTTAACTTTTTTCTATGTTCTCAGGGTTTATTGTTTTCATCTTCTGATGTCAATTAAAACACTTGGTTATTCATTTTAATAAATCTTTTTACTTATAAAGATTTGAACTTTTGAAGATTCCAGCTTACTTGTACGTTTCTAAGGGTCAGGTCCTCTCCACTGTTGCCGGCCTAAGGCTTAGTTCAGCATATAGCAATGTATATACTGACCTATGTTCCCCTCGACTTTCTGTGATCCACTACATCTCACCTTTCTTTGCAGACAAGCCATTTGAAATACCCTTAACTTATTTCACAGCCAATAAGGCTTTGAAATAATGTGTATTTTTTAGAGAAATCTTCTTATATAATTAGGCAGAAAATCTGAACTGCCATAGTTTTCAAAACAGCATAATTTCACTCTTCTCAATGATTAATCTGTTGTATTACACAACCTTTGTGTATTTAGCTTTATCAATGACATGTCCTTTAAAAATGTTTTAGAGATCCTACCAGTCTTTGAATACATCCTCGTGCCTTGTTTCAGTTCCAGTTTTATGTATATTTTCTGCCTTGCACCCGATTATTCCTACATCTGATGGATGGCCTTGGGAATCTAATTCTGGTATTGATTGTTTTGGCTGATTGTCTCCCCTTGTAGCTGCTTTCTTCATTATTGTGTAAATTTAGATCATGAGCTCATGTTTAGCTAAATAGCTGACCTTGTAAGAGGCTTAGGTGTGAACGCTCGTAAGTTTCAGCAGAAAGTCGGCAAAGATTTATTTGTGTCCCTCCAATGAGTGGCCCGCAAGGACCCCGTTTTCTACAACTGTTGGTCCAATACTCCCTCTAGGGGCAGGGGATTCAGACAGGGCTGCTTTGCGGCCCCCGATCTGGGGCAGGGGCAGTGGGCGGCCTGTGGCCCGGGCAGGAGCCTCTCCGCGTGTGTCCCAGGGACCCATCTGCCTGCGAGCCTCGGTCACCTGGCAGGAAGCTACGATACCCAGACCTATGCTTAGCTGTGCAGCGAGGTGTACTGCGTGGACAGGTTCCACACACACTTCAAGTAAGAGGGCGGCCTGAGTGGAAAGGTGAGGGTTTGGGCAGCTGTGCAGACAAAGAAAGCGCCCTTTGGCCTGGGCCTAAATGCTTGTGACACTCCACTGGGCCTGCCGGGCTCTGAGGGCCCTTCCCTGGGCCCCCTGCTCCCCTGCCCTTTGTTCAGTCACAGCAGAGATGGCCACACCCACTCCCTCAGTGAGGGCAGTGTTCCAAACTCCCTCAGCCCCGCCCCCTCTCCGCAGGTTACCATGGACGACAGAGGCTGCATTCTGAGGCCAGGGCGTTCCGAGAATGCCAATGGCAGACATGATGACCTTAAATGATTTCCTCTTGTGTCAGTTTTGGTAAACTTTAGGAGCTAGGAAATGGTCCACTTTCCAGAAATGTTCAAATTTACTGGCATTTCATATATTCTCTGCTCTAACATTGTCCTGACTCTTTCTGTATATTCTTTACTTATGTTTTTGTTTTCCTTAATCAAAGTGTGTCTTTTAAATCTTTTCAAAAGATTCTTTGGACTTACTAAATCATCTGAATTCTATACGTTTTCTGTTGTATTAACTTCTGCTCATATCTTTATTTAACTTTTTTCTATGTTCTCAGGGTTTATTGTTTTCATCTTCTGATGTCAATTAAAACACTTGGTTATTCATTTTAATAAATCTTTTTACTTATAAAGATTTGAACTTTTGAAGATTCCAGCTTACTTGTACGTTTCTAAGGGTCAGGTCCTCTCCACTGTTGCCGGCCTAAGGCTTAGTTCAGCATATAGCAATGTATATACTGACCTATGTTCCCCTCGACTTTCTGTGATCCACTACATCTCACCTTTCTTTGCAGACAAGCCATTTGAAATACCCTTAACTTATTTCACAGCCAATAAGGCTTTGAAATAATGTGTATTTTTTAGAGAAATCTTCTTATATAATTAGGCAGAAAATCTGAACTGCCATAGTTTTCAAAACAGCATAATTTCACTCTTCTCAATGATTAATCTGTTGTATTACACAACCTTTGTGTATTTAGCTTTATCAATGACATGTCCTTTAAAAATGTTTTAGAGATCCTACCAGTCTTTGAATACATCCTCGTGCCTTGTTTCAGTTCCAGTTTTATGTATATTTTCTGCCTTGCACCCGATTATTCCTACATCTGATGGATGGCCTTGGGAATCTAATTCTGGTATTGATTGTTTTGGCTGATTGTCTCCCCTTGTAGCTGCTTTCTTCATTATTGTGTAAATTTAGATCATGAGCTCATGTTTAGCTAAATAGCTGACCTTGTAAGAGGCTTAGGTGTGAACGCTCGTAAGTTTCAGCAGAAAGTCGGCAAAGATTTATTTGTGTCCCTCCAATGAGTGGCCCGCAAGGACCCCGTTTTCTACAACTGTTGGTCCAATACTCCCTCTAGGGGCAGGGGATTCAGACAGGGCTGCTTTGCGGCCCCCGATCTGGGGCAGGGGCAGTGGGCGGCCTGTGGCCCGGGCAGGAGCCTCTCCGCGTGTGTCCCAGGGACCCATCTGCCTGCGAGCCTCGGTCACCTGGCAGGAAGCTACGATACCCAGACCTATGCTTAGCTGTGCAGCGAGGTGTACTGCGTGGACAGGTTCCACACACACTTCAAGTAAGAGGGCGGCCTGAGTGGAAAGGTGAGGGTTTGGGCAGCTGTGCAGACAAAGAAAGTGCCCTTTGGCCTGGGCCTAAATGCTTGTGACACTCCACTGGGCCTGCCGGGCTCTGAGGGCCCTGCCCTGGGCCCCCTGCTCCCCTGCCCTTTGTTCAGTCACAGCAGAGATGGCCACACCCACTCCCTCAGTGAGGGCAGTGTTCCAACCTCCCTCAGCCCCGCCCCCTCTCCGCAGGTTACCATGGACTACAGAGGCTGCATTCTGAGGCCAGGGCGTTCCGAGAATGCCAAGGGCAGACATGATGACCTTAAATGATTTCCTCTTGTGTCAGTTTTGGTAAACTTTAGGAGCTAGGAAATGGTCCACTTGACAGAAATATTCAAATTTACTGGCATTTCATATATTCTCTGCTCTAACATTGTCCTGACTCTTTCTGTATATTCTTTACTTATGTTTTGGTTTTCCTTAATCAAAGTGTGTCTTTTAAATCTTTTCAAAGAAGATTCTTTGGACTTACTAAATCATCTGAATTTTATACGTTTTCTGTTGTATTAACTTCTGCTCATATCTTTATTTAACTTTTTTCTATGTTCTCAGGGTTTATTGTTTTCATCTTCTGATGTCAATTAAAACACTTGGTTATTCATTTTAATAAATCTTTTTACTTATAAAGATTTGAACTTTTGAAGATTCCAGCTTACTTGTACGTTTCTAAGGGTCAGGTCCTCTCCACTGTTGCCGGCCTAAGGCTTAGTTCACCATATAGCAATGTATATATTGACCTATTTTCCCCTAGACTTTCTGTGATCCCCTACATCTCACCTTTCTTTGCAGACAAGCCATTTGAAATACACTTAACTTATTTCACAGCCAATAAGGCTTTGAAATAATGTGTATTTTTTAGAGAAATCTTCTTATATAATTAGGCAGAAAAACTGAAGTGCCATAGTTTTCAAAACAGCATAATTTCACTCTTCTCAATGATTAATCTGTTGTATTACACAACCTTTGTGTATTTAGCTTTATCAATGACATGATCTTTAAAAATGTTTTAGAGATCCTACCAATCTTTGAAAACATCCTCGTGCCTTGTTTCAGTTCCAGTTTTATATATATTTTCTGCCTTGCACCCGATTATTCCTACATCTGATGGATGGCCTTGGGAATCTAATTCTGGTATGGATTGTTTTGGCTGATTGTTTCCCCTTATAGCTGCTTTCTTCATTATTGTGTAAATTTAGATCATGAGCTCATGTTTAGCTAAACAGCTGACCTTGTAAGAGGCTTAGGTGTGAATGCTCGTAAGTTTCAGCAGAAAGTCGGCAAAGATTTATTTGTGTCCCTCCAATGAGTGGCCCGCAATGACCCCGTTTTCTACAAGTGTTGGTCCAATACTCCCTCTAGAGGCAGGGGACTCAGACAGGGCTGCTTTGCGGCCCCCGATCTGGGGCAGGGGAAGTGGGCGGCCTGTGGCCCGGGCAGGAGCCTCTCCGCGTGTCTCCCAGGGACCCATCTGCCTGTGAGCCTCAGTCACCTGGCAGGAGGCCACAATGCCCAGACCTATGGTTAGCTGTGCAACGAGGTGTACTGCGCGGACAGGTTCCACACACACTTCAAGTAAGAGGGCGGCCTGAGTGGAAAGGTGAGAGTTTGGGCAGCTGTGCAGACAAAGAAAGCGCCCTTTGGCGTGGGCCTAAATGCTTGTGACACTCCACTGGGCCTGCCGGGCTCTGAGGGCCCTGCCCTGGGCCCCCTGCTCCCCTGCCCTTTGTTCAGTCACAGCAGAGATGGCCACACCCACTCCCTCAGTGAGGGCAGTGTTCCAACCTCCCTCAGCCCCGCCCCCTCTCCGCAGGTTACCATGGACTACAGAGGCTGCATTCTGAGGCCAGGGCGTTCCAAGAATGCCAAGGGCAGACATGATGACCTTAAATGATTTCCTCTTGTGTCAGTTTTGGTAAACTTTAGGAGCTAGGAAATGGTCCACTTTCCAGAAATGTTCAAATTTACTGGCATTTCATATATTCTCTGCTCTAACATTGTCCTGACTCTTTCTGTATATTCTTTACTTATGTTTTTGTTTTCCTTAATCAAAGTGTGTCTTTTAAATCTTTTAAAGAAGATTCTTTGGCCTTACTAAATCACCTGGATTTTATACGTTTTCTGTTGTATTAAATTCTGCTCATATCTTTATTTAACTTTTTTCTATGTTCTCAGGGTTTATTGTTTTCATCTTCTGATGTCAATTAAAACACTTGGTTATTCATTTTAATAAATCTTTTTACTTATAAAGATTTGAACTTTTGAAGATTCCAGCTTACTTGTATGTTTCTAAGGGTCAGGTCCTCTCCATTGTTGCCGGCCTAATGCTTAGTTCACCATATAGCAATGTATATATTGACCTATTTTCCCCTAGACTTTCTGTGATCCCCTACATCTCACCTTTCTTTGCAGACAAGCCATTTGAAATACACTTAAATTATTTCACAGCCAATAAGGCTTTGAAATAATGTGTATTTTTTAGAGACATCTTCTTATATAATTAGGCAGAAAATCTGACCTGCCATAGTTTTCAAAACAGCATAATTTCACACTTCTCAATGATTAAACTGTTGTATTACACAACCTTTGTGTATTTAGCTTTATCAATGGCATGTCCTTTAAAAATGTTTTAGAGATCCTACCAGTCTTTGAAAACATCCTTGTGCCTTGTTTCAGTTCCAGTTTTATGTATATTTTCTGCCTTGCACCTGATTATTCCTACATCTGATGGATGGCCTTGGGAATCTAAAACTGGTATTGATTGTTTTGGCTGATTGTCTCCCCTTGTAGCTTCTTTCTTCATTATTGTGTAAATTTAGATCATGAGCTCATGTTTAGCTAAACAGCTGACCTTGTAAGAGGCTTAGGTGTGAACGCTCGTAACTTTCAGCAGAAAGTCGGCAAAGATTTATTTGTGTCCCTCCAATGAGTGGCCCGCAAGGACCCCGTTTTCTACAAGTGTTGGTCCAATACTCCCTCTAGAGGCAGGGGACTCAGACAGGGCAGCTTTGCGGCCCCCGATCTGGGGCAGGGGAAGTGGGCGGCCTGTGGCCCGGGCAGGAGCCTCTCCGCGTGTGTCCCAGGGACCCACCTGCCTGCGAGCCTCGGTCACCTGGCAGGAAGCTATGATGCCCAGACCTATGCTTAGCTGTGCAGCGAGGTGTACTGCGCAGACAGGTTCCACACACACTTCAAGTAAGAGGGCGGCCTGAGTGGAAAGGTGAGAGTTTGGGCAGCTGTGCAGACAAAGAAAGCGCCCTTTGGCCTGGGCCTAAATGCTTGTGACACTCCACTGGGCCTGCCGGGCTCTGAGGGCCCTTCCCTGGGCCCCCTGCTCCCCTGCCCTTTGTTCAGTCACAGCAGAGATGGCCACACCCACTCCCTCAGTGAGGGCAGTGTTCCAACCTCCCTCAGCCCCCCCCCTCTCCGCAGTTTACCATGGACGACAGAGGCTGCATTCTGAGGCCAGGGCGTTCCGAGAATGCCAAGGGCAGACATGATGACCTTAAATGATTTCCTCTTGTGTCAGTTTTGGTAAACTTTAGGAGCTAGGAAATGGTCCACTTTCCAGAAATGTTCAAATTTACTGGCATTTCATATATTCTCTGCTCTAACATTGTCCTGACTCTTTCTGTATATTCTTTACTTATGTTTTGGTTTTCCTTAATCAAAGTGTGTCTTTTAAATCTTTTCAAAGAAGATTCTTTGGACTTACTAAATCATCTGAATTCTATACGTTTTCTGTTGTATTAAATTCTGCTCATATCTTTATTTAACTTTTTTCTATGTTCTCAGGGTTTATTGTTTTCATCTTCTGATGTCAATTAAAACACTTGGTTCTTCATTTTAATAAATCTTTTTACTTATAAAGATTTGAACTTTTGAAGATTCCAGCTTACTTGTACGTTTCTAAGGGTCAGGTCCTCTCCACTGTTGCCGGCCTAAGGCTTAGTTCAGCATATAGCAATGTATATACTGACCTATTTTCCCCTCGACTTTCTGTGATCCACTACATCTCACCTTTCTCTGCAGACAAGCCATTTGAAATACCCTTAACTTATTTCACAGCCAATAAGGCTTTGAAATAATGTTTATTTTTTAGAGAAATCTTCTTATATAATTAGGCAGAAAATCTGACCTGCCATAGTTTTCAAAACAGCATAATTTCACTCTTCTCAATGATTAATCTGTTGTATTACACAACCTTTGTGTATTTAGCTTTATCAATGACATGTCCTTTAAAAATGTTTTAGAGATCCTACCAGTCTTTGAAAACATCCTCGTGCCTTGTTTCAGTTCCAGTTTTATGTATATTTTCTGCCTTGCACCGGATTATTCCTACGTCTGATGGATGGCCTTGGGAATCTAATACTGGTATTGATTGCTTTGGCTGATTGTCTCCCCTTGTAGCTGCTTTCTTCATTATTGTGTAAATTTAGATCATGAGCTCATGTTTAGCTAAACAGCTGACCTTGTAAGAGGCTTAGGTGTGAACGCTCGTAAGTTTCAGCAGAAAGTCGGCAAAGATTTATTTGTGTCCCTCCAATGAGTGGCCCACAAGGACCCCGTTTTCTACAAGTGTTGGTCCAATCCTCCCTCTAGAGGCAGGGGACTCAGACAGGGCTGCTTTGCGGCCCCCGATCTGGGGCAGGGGCAGTGGGGGGCCTGTGGCCCGGGCAGGAGCCTCTCCGCGTGTGTCCCAGGGACACATCTGCCTGCGAGCCTCGGTCACCTGCCAGAAAGCTACGATGCCCAGACCTATGCTTAGCTGTGCCGCGAGGTGTACTGCGCCAACAGGTTCCACACACACTTCATGTAAGAGGGCGGCCTGAGTGGAAAGGTGAGAGTTTGGGCAGTTGTGCAGACAAAGAAAGCGCCCTTTGGCCTTGGCCTAAATGCTTGTGACACTCCACTGGGCCTGCCGGGCTCTGAGGGCCCTGCCCTGGGCCCCCTGCTCCCCTGCCCTTTGTTCAGTCACAGCAGAGATGGCCACACCCACTCCCTCAGTGAGGGCAGTGTTCCAACCTCCCTCAGGCCCGCCCCCTCTCCGCAGGTTACCATGGACTACAGAGGCTGCATTCTGAGGCAAGGGCTTTCCGAGAATGCCAAGGGCAGACATGATGACCTTAAATGATTTCCTCTTGTGTCAGTGTTGGTAAACTTTAGGAGCTAGGAAATGGTCCAATTGACAGAAATGTTCAAATTTACTGGCATTTCATATATTCTCTGCTCTAACATTGTCCTGACTCTTTCTGTATATTCTTTACTTATGTTTTGGTTTTCCTTAATCAAAGTGTGTCTTTTAAATCTTTTCAAAGAAGATTCTTTGGACTTACTAAATCACCTGGATTTTATACGTTTTCTGTTGTATTAAATTCTGCTCATATCTTTATTTAACTTTTTTCTATGTTCTCAGGGTTTATTGTTTTCATCTTCTGATGTCAATTAAAACACTTGGTTATTCATTTTAATAAATCTTTTTACTTATAAAGATTTGAACTTTTGAAGATTCCAGCTTACTTGTACGTTTCTAAGGGTCAGGTCCTCTCCATTGTTGCTGGCCTAAGGCTTAGTTCACCATATAGCAATGTATATATTGACCTATTTTCCCCTAGACTTTCTGTGATCCCCTACATCTCAGCTTTCTTTGCAGACAAGCCATTTGAAATACCCTTAACTTATTTCACAGCCAGTAAGGCTTTGAAATAATGTGTATTTTTTAGAGAAATCTTCTTATATAATTAGGCAGTAAATCTGACCTGCCATAGTTTTCAAAACAGCATAATTTCACACTTCTCAATGATTAAACTGTTGTATTACACAACCCTTGTGTATTTAGCTTTATCAATGACATGTCATTTAAAAATGTTTTAGAGATCCTACCAGTCTTTGAAAACATCCTTGTGCCTTGTTTCAGTTCCAGTTTGATGTATATTTTCTGCCTTGCACCCGATTTTTCCTACATGTGATGGATGGCCTTGGGAATCTAATACTGGTATTGATTGTTTTGGCTGATTGTCTCCCCTTGTAGCTGCTTTCTTCATTATTGTGTAAATTTAGATCATGAGCTCATGTTTAGCTAAACAGCTGACCTTGTAAGAGGCTTAGGTGTGAACGCTCGTAAGTTTCAGCAGAAAGTCGGCAAAGATTTCTTTGTGTCCCTCCAATGAGTGGCCCGCAAGTACCCCGTTTTCTACAACTGTTGGTCCAATACTCCCTATAGAGGCAGGGGACTCAGACAGGGCTGCTTTGCGGCCCCCGATCTAGGGCAGGGGAAGTGGGCGGCCTGTGGCCCGGGCAGGAGCCTCTCCGCGTGTGTCCCAGGGACACATCTGCCTGCGAGCCTCGGTCACCTGGCAGGAAGCTATGATGCCCAGACCTATGCTTAGCTGTGCAGCGAGGTGTACTGCGCAGACAGGTTCCACACACACTTCAAGTAAGAGGGCGGCCTGAGTGGAAAGGTGAGAGTTTGGGCAGCTGTGCAGACAAAGAAAGCGCCCTTTGGCCTGGGCCTAAATGCTTGTGACACTCCACTGGGCCTGCCGGGCTCTGAGGGCCCTTCCCTGGGCCCCCTGCTCCCCTGCCCTTTGTTCAGTCACAGCAGAGATGGCCACACCCACTCCCTCAGTGAGGGCAGTGTTCCAAACTCCCTCAGCCCCCCCCCTCTCCGCAGGTTACCATGGACGACAGAGGCTGCATTCTGAGGCCAGGGCGTTCCGAGAATGCCAAGGGCAGACATGATGACCTTAAATGATTTCCTCTTGTGTCAGTTTTGGTAAACTTTAGGAGCTAGGAAATGGTCCACTTTCCAGAAATGTTCAAATTTACTGGCATTTCATATATTCTCTGCTCTAACATTGTCCTGACTCTTTCTGTATATTCTTTACTTATGTTTTGGTTTTCCTTAATCAAAGTGTGTCTTTTAAATCTTTTCAAAGAAGATTCTTTGGACTTACTAAATAATCTGAATTCTATACGTTTTCTGTTGTATTAACTTCTGCTCATATCTTTATTTAACTTTTTTCTATGTTCTCAGGGTTTATTGTTTTCATCTTCTGATGTCAATTAAAACACTTGGTTATTCATTTTAATAAATCTTTTTACTTATAAAGATTTGAACTTTTGAAGATTCCAGCTTACTTGTATGTTTCTAAGGGTCAGGTCCTCTCCACTGTTGCCGGCCTAAGGCTTAGTTCAGCATATAGCAATGTATATACTGACCTATTTTCCCCTCGACTTTCTGTGATCCACTACATCTCACCTTTCTTTGCAGACAAGCCATTTGAAATACCCTTAACTTATTTCACAGCCAATAAGGCTTTGAAATAATGTTTATTTTTTAGAGAAATCTTCTTATAATATTAGGCAGAAAATCTGACCTGCCATAGTTTTCAAAACAGCATAATTTCACTCTTCTCAATGATTAATCTGTTGTATTACACAACCTTTGTGTATTTAGCTTTATCAATGACATGTCCTTTAAAAATGTTTTAGAGATCCTACCAGTCTTTGAAAACATCCTCGTGCCTTGTTTCAGTTCCAGTTTGATGTATATTTTCTGCCTTGCACCCGATTATTCCTACATCTGATGGATGGCCTTGGGAATCTAATACTGGTATTGATTGTTTTGGCTGATTGTCTCCCCTTGTAGCTGCTTTCTTCATTATTGTGTAAATTTAGATCATGAGCTCATGTTTAGCTAAACAGCTGACCTTGTAAGAGGCTTAGGTGTGAACGCTCGTAAGTTTCAGCAGAAAGTCGGCAAAGATTTATTTGTGTCCCTCCAATGAGTGGCCCACAAGGACCCCGTTTTCTACAAGTGTTGGTCCAATCCTCCCTCTAGAGGCAGGGGACTCAGACAGGGCTGCTTTGCGGCCCCCGATCTGGGGCAGGGGCAGTGGGGGGCCTGTGGCCCGGGCAGGAGCCTCTCCGCGTGTGTCCCAGGGACACATCTGCCTGCGAGCCTCGGTCACCTGCCAGAAAGCTACGATGCCCAGACCTATGCTTTGCTGTGCCGCGAGGTGTACTGCGCCGACAGGTTCCACACACACTTCATGTAAGAGGGCGGCCTGAGTGGAAAGGTGAGAGTTTGGGCAGTTGTGCAGACAAAGAAAGCGCCCTTTGGCCTTGGCCTAAATGCTTGTGACACTCCACTGGGCCTGCCGGGCTCTGAGGGCCCTGCCCTGGGCCCCCTGCTCCCCTGCCCTTTGTTCAGTCACAGCAGAGATGGCCACACCCACTCCCTCAGTGAGGGCAGTGTTCCAACCTCCCTCAGCCCCGCCCCCTCTCCGCAGGTTACCATGGACTACAGAGGCTGCATTCTGAGGCAAGGGCTTTCCGAGAATGCCAAGGGCAGACATGATGACCTTAAATGATTTCCTCTTGTGTCAGTTTTGGTAAACTTTAGGAGCTAGGAAATGGTCCAATTGACAGAAATGTTCAAATTTACTGGCATTTCATATATTCTCTGCTCTAACATTGTCCTGACTCTTTCTGTATATTCTTTACTTATGTTTTGGTTTTCCTAAATCAAAGTGTGTCTTTTAAATCTTTTCAAAGAAGATTCTTTGGACTTACTAAATCACCTGGATTTTATACGTTTTCTGTTGTATTAAATTCTGCTCATATCTTTATTTAACTTTTTTCTATGTTCTCAGGGTTTATTGTTTTCATCTTCTGATGTCAATTAAAACACTTGGTTATTCATTTTAATAAATCTTTTTACTTATAAAGATTTGAACTTTTGAAGATTCCAGCTTACTTGTACGTTTCTAAGGGTCAGGTCCTCTCCATTGTTGCTGGCCTAAGGCTTAGTTCACCATATAGCAATGTATATATTGACCTATTTTCCCCTAGACTTTCTGTGATCCCCTACATCTCAGCTTTCTTTGCAGACAAGCCATTTGAAATACCCTTAACTTATTTCACAGCCAATAAGGCTTTGAAATAATGTTTATTTTTTAGAGAAATCTTCTTATATAATTAGGCAGAAAATCTGACCTGCCATAGTTTTCAAAACAGCATAATTTCACTCTTCTCAATGATTAATCTGTTGTATTACACAACCTTTGTGTATTTACCTTTATCAATGACATGTCCTTTAAAAATGTTTTAGAGATCCTACCAGTCTTTGAATACATCCTCGTGCCTTGTTTCAGTTCCAGTTTTATGTATATTTTCTGCCTTGCACCCGATTATTCCTACATCTGATGGATGGCCTTGGGAATCTAATTCTGGTATTGATTGTTTTGGCTGATTGTCTCCCCTTGTAGCTGCTTTCTTCATTATTGTGTAAATTTAGATCATGAGCTCATGTTTAGCTAAATAGCTCACCTTGTAAGAGGCTTAGTTGTGAATGCTCGTAAGTTTCAGCAGAAAGTCGGCAAAGATTTATTTGTGTCCCTCCAATGAGTGGCCCGCAAGTACCCCGTTATCTACAACGGTTGGTCCAATACTCCCTCTAGAGGCAGGGGATTCAGACAGGGCTGCTTTGCGGCCCCCGATCTGGGGCAGGGGCAGTGGGCGGCCTGTGGCCCAGGCAGGAGCCTCTCCGCGTGTCTCCCAGGGACCCATCTGCCTGTGAGCCTCAGTCACCTGGCAGGAGGCCACAATGCCCTGACCTATGGTTAGCTGTGCAGCGAGGTGTACTGCGCGGACAGGTTCCACACACACTTCAAGTAAGAGGGCGGCCTGAGTGGAAAGGTGAGAGTTTGGGCAGCTGTGCAGACAAAGAAAGCGCCCTTTGGCCTGGGCCTAAATGCTTGTGACACTCCACTGGGCCTGCCGGGCTCTGAGGGCCCTGCCCTGGGCCCCCTGCTCCCCTGCCCTTTGTTCAGTCACAGCAGAGATGGCCACACCCTCTCCCTCAGTGAGGGCAGTGTTCCAACCTCCCTCAGCCCCGCCCCCTCTCCGCAGGTTACCATGGACTACAGAGGCTGCATTCTGAGTCCAGGGCGTTCCGAGAATGCCAAGGGCAGACATGATGACCTTAAATGATTTCCTCTTGTGTCAGTTTTGGTAAACTTTAGGAGCTAGGAAATGGTCCAATTGACAGAAATGTTCAAATTTACTGGCATTTCATATATTCTCTGCTCTAACATTGTCCTGACTCTTTCTGTATATTCTTTACTTATGTTTTGGTTTTCCTTAATCAAAGTGTGTCTTTTAAATCTTTTCAAAGAAGATTCTTTGGACTTACTAAATCACCTGAATTTTATACGTTTTCTGTTGTATTAAGTTCTGCTCATATCTTTATTTAACTTTTTTCTATGTTCTCAGGGTTTATTGTTTTCATCTTCTGATGTCAATTAAAACACTTGGTTATTCATTTTAATAAATCTTTTTACTTATAAAGATTTGAACTTTTGAAGATTCCAGCTTACTTGTACGTTTCTAAGGGTCAGGTCCTCTCCACTGTTGCCGGCCTAAGGCTTAGTTCACCATATAGCAATGTATATATTGACCTATTTTCCCCTCGACTTTCTGTGATCCACTACATCTCACCTTTCTTTGCAGACAAGCCATTTGAAATACACTTAACTTATTTCACAGCCAATAAGGCTTTGAAATAATGTGTATTTTTTAGAGAAATCTTCTTATATAATTAGGCAGAAAAACTGAAGTGCCATAGTTTTCAAAACAGCATAATTTCACTCTTCTCAATGATTAATCTGTTGTATTACACAACCTTTGTGTATTTAGCTTTATCAATGACATGATCTTTAAAAATGTTTTAGAGATCCTACCAATCTTTGAAAACATCCTCGTGCCTTGTTTCAATTCCAGTTTTATATATATTTTCTGCCTTGCACCCGATTATTCCTACATCTGATGGATGGCCTTGGGAATCTAATTCTGGTATGGATTGTTTTGGCTGATTGTTTCCCCTTATAGCTGCTTTCTTCATTATTGTGTAAATTTAGATCATGAGCTCATGTTTAGCTAAACAGCTGACCTTTTAAGAGGCTTAGGTTTGAATGCTCGTAAGTTTCAGCAGAAAGTCGGCAAAGATTTATTTGTGTCCCTCCAATGAGTGGCCCGCAATGACCCCGTTTTCTACAAGTGTTGGTCCAATACTCCCTCTAGAGGCAGGGGACTCAGACAGGGCTGCTTTGCGGCCCCCGATCTGGGGCAGGGGAAGTGGGCGGCCTGTGGCCCGGGCAGGAGCCTCTCCGCGTGTGTCCCAGGGACCCACCTGCCTGCGAGCCTCGGTCACCTGGCAGGAAGCTATGATGCCCAGACCTATGCTTAGCTGTGCAGCGAGGTGTACTGCGCAGACAGGTTCCACACACACTTCAAGTAAGAGGGCGGCCTGAGTGGAAAGGTGAGAGTTTGGGCAGCTGTGCAGACAAAGAAAGCGCCCTTTGGCCTGGGCCTAAAAGCTTGTGACACTCCACTGGGCCTGCCGGGCTCTGAGGGCCCTTCCCTGGGCCCCCTGCTCCCCTGCCCTTTGTTCAGTCACAGCAGAGATGGCCACACCCACTCCCTCAGTGAGGGCAGTGTTCCAACCTCCCTCAGCCCCGCCCCCTCTCCGCAGTTTACCATGGACTACAGAGGCTGCATTCTGAGGCCAGGGCGTTCCGAGAATGCCAAGGGCAGACATGATGACCTTAAATGATTTCCTCTTGTGTCAGTTTTGGTAAACTTTAGGAGCTAGGAAATGGTCCACTTTCCAGAAATGTTCAAATTTACTGGCATTTCATATATTCTCTGCTCTAACATTGTCCTGACTCTTTCTGTATATTCTTTACTTATGTTTTTGTTTTCCTTAATCAAAGTGTGTCTTTTAAATCTTTTCAAAGAAGATTCTTTGGACTTACTAAATCATCTGAATTCTATACGTTTTCTGTTGTATTAACTTCTGCTCATATCTTTATTTAACTTTTTTCTATGTTCTCAGGGTTTATTGTTTTCATCTTCTGATGTCAATTAAAACACTTGGTTATTCATTTTAATAAATCTTTTTACTTATAAAGATTTGAACTTTTGAAGATTCCAGCTTACTTGTACGTTTCTAAGGGTCAGGTCCTCTCCACTGTTGCCGGCCTAAGGCTTAGTTCACCATATAGCAATGTATATACTGACCTATTTTCCCCTCGACTTTCTGTGATCCACTACATCTCACCTTTCTCTGCAGACAAGCCTTTTGAAATACCCTTAACTTATTTCACAGCCAATAAGGCTTTGAAATAATGTTTATTTTTTAGAGAAATCTTCTTATATAATTAGGCAGAAAATCTGACCTGCCATAGTTTTCAAAACAGCATAATTTCACTCTTCTCAATGATTAATCTGTTGTATTACACAACCTTTGTGTATTTAGCTTTATCAATGACATGTCCTTTAAAAATGTTTTAGAGATCCTACCAGTCTTTGAAAACATCCTCGTGCCTTGTTTCAGTTCCAGTTTTATGTATATTTTCTGCCTTGCACCGGATTATTCCTACATCTGATGGATGGCCTTGGGAATCTAATACTGGTATTGATTGTTTTGGCTGATTGTCTCCCCTTGTAGCTGCTTTCTTCATTATTGTGTAAATTTAGATCATGAGCTCATGTTTAGCTAAACAGCTGACCTTGTAAGAGGCTTAGGTGTGAACGCTCGTAAGTTTCAGCAGAAAGTCGGCAAAGATTTATTTGTGTCCCTACAATGAGTGGCCCACAAGGACCCCGTTTTCTACAAGTGTTGGTCCAATACTCCCTCTAGAGGCAGGGGACTCAGACAGGGCTGCTTTGCGGCCCCCGATCTGGGGCAGGGGCAGTGGGCGGCCTGTGGCCCAGGCAGGAGCCTCTCCGCGTGTGTCCCAGGGACACATCTGCCTGCGAGCCTCGGTCACCTGCCAGAAAGCTACGATGCCCAGACCTATGCTTAGCTGTGCCGCGAGGTGTACTGCGCCGACAGGTTCCACACGCACTTCATGTAAGAGGGCGGCCTGAGTGGAAAGGTGAGAGTTTGGGCATTTGTGCAGACAAAGAAAGCGCCCTTTGGCCTGGGCCTAAATGCTTGTGACACTCCACTGGGCCTGCCGGGCTCTGAGGGCCCTGCCCTGGGCCCCCTGCTCCCCTGCCCTTTGTTCAGTCACAGCAGAGATGGCCACACCCACTCCCTCAGTGAGGGCAGTGTTCCAACCTCCCTCAGCCCCGCCCCCTCTCCGCAGGTTACCATGGACTATAGAGGCTGCATTCTGAGGCAAGGGCTTTCCGAGAATGCCAAGGGCAGACATGATGACCTTAAATGATTTCCTCTTGTGTCAGTGTTGGTAAACTTTAGGAGCTAGGAAATGGTCCAATTGACAGAAATGTTCAAATTTACTGGCATTTCATATATTCTCTGCTCTAACATTGTCCTGACTCTTTCTGTATATTCTTTACTTATGTTTTGGTTTTCCTTAATCAAAGTGTGTCTTTTAAATCATTTCAAAGAAGATTCTTTGGACTTACTAAATCACCTGGATTTTATACGTTTTCTGTTGTATTAAATTCTGCTCATATCTTTATTTAACTTTTTTCTATGTTCTCAGGGTTTATTGTTTTCATCTTCTGATGTCAATTAAAACACTTGGTTATTCATTTTAATAAACCTTTTTACTTATAAAGATTTGAACTTTTGAAGATTCCAGCTTACTTGTACGTTTCTAAGGGTCAGGTCCTCTCCATTGTTGCTGGCCTAAGGCTTAGTTCACCATATAGCAATGTATATATTGACCTATTTTCCCCTAGACTTTCTGTGATCCCCTACATCTCAGCTTTCTTTGCAGACAAGCCATTTGAAATACCCTTAACTTATTTCACAGCCAGTAAGGCTTTGAAATAATGTGTATTTTTTAGAGAAATCTTCTTATATAATTAGGCAGTAAATCTGACCTGCCATAGTTTTCAAAACAGCATAATTTCACACTTCTCAATGATTAAACTGTTGTATTACACAACCCTTGTGTATTTAGCTTTATCAATGACATGTCCTTTAAAAATGTTTTAGAGATCCTACCAGTCTTTGAAAACATCCTTGTGCCTTGTTTCAGTTCCAGTTTGATGTATATTTTCTGCCTTGCACCCGATTATTCCTACATCTGATGGATGGCCTTGGGAATCTAATACTGCTATTGATTGTTTTGGCTGATTGTCTCCCCTTGTAGCTGCTTTCTTCATTATTGTGTAAATTTAGATCATGAGCTCATGTTTAGCTAAACAGCTGACCTTGTAAGAGGCTTAGGTGTGAACGCTCGTAAGTTTCAGCAGAAAGTCGGCAAAGATTTCTGTGTGTCCCTCCAATGAGTGGCCCGCAAGTACCCCGTTTTCTACAACTGTTGGTCCAATACTCCCTCTAGAGGCAGGGGATTCAGACAGGGCTGCTTTGCGGCCCCCGATCTGGGGCAGGGGAAGTGGGCGGCCTGTGGCCCGGGCAGGAGCCTCTCCGCGTGTGTCCCAGGGACCCACCTGCCTGCGAGCCTCGGTCACCTGGCAGGAAGCTATGATGCCCAGACCTATGCTTAGCTGTGCAGCGAGGTGTACTGCGCAGACAGGTTCCACACACACTTCAAGTAAGAGGGCGGCCTGAGTGGAAAGGTGAGAGTTTGGGCAGCTGTGCAGACAAAGAAAGCACCCTTTGGACTGGGCCTAAATGCTTGTGACACTCCACTGGGCCTGCCGGGCTCTGAGGGCCCTTCCCTGGGCCCCCTGCTCCCCTGCCCTTTGTTCAGTCACAGCAGAGATGGCCACACCCACTCCCTCAGTGAGGGCAGTGTTCCAAACTCCCTCAGCCCCGCCCCCTCTCCGCAGGTTACCATGGACGACAGAGGCTGCATTCTGAGTCCAGGGCGTTCCAAGAATGCCAAGGGCAGACATGATGACCTTAAATGATTTCCTCTTGTGTCAGTTTTGGTAAACTTTAGGAGCTAGGAAATGGTCCACTTTCCAGAAATGTTCAAATTTACTGGCATTTCATATATTCTCTGCTCTAACATTGTCCTGACTCTTTCTGTATATTCTTTACTTATGTTTTTGTTTTCCTTAATCAAAGTGTGTCTTTTAAATCTTTTCAAAAGATTCTTTGGACTTACTAAATCATCTGAATTCTATACGTTTTCTGTTGTATTAACTTCTGCTCATATCTTTATTTAACTTTTTTCTATGTTCTCAGGGTTTATTGTTTTCATCTTCTGATGTCAATTAAAACACTTGGTTATTCATTTTAATAAATCTTTTTACTTATAAAGATTTGAACTTTTGAAGATTCCAGCTTACTTGTACGTTTCTAAGGGTCAGGTCCTCTCCACTGTTGCCGGCCTAAGGCTTAGTTCAGCATATAGCAATGTATATACTGACCTATGTTCCCCTCGACTTTCTGTGATCCACTACATCTCACCTTTCTTTGCAGACAAGCCATTTGAAATACCCTTAACTTATTTCACAGCCAATAAGGCTTTGAAATAATGTTTATTTTTTAGAGTAATCTTCTTATATAATTAGGCAGAAAATCTGACCTGCCATAGTTTTCAAAACAGCATAATTTCACTCTTCTCAATGATTAATCTGTTGTATTACACAACCTTTGTGTATTTACCTTTATCAATGACATGTCCTTTAAAAATGTTTTAGAGATCCTACCAGTCTTTGAATACATCCTCGTGCCTTGATTCAGTTCCAGTTTTATGTATATTTTCTGCCTTGCACCTGATTATTCGTACATCTGATGGATGGCCTTGGGAATCTAATTCTGGTATTGATTGTTTTGGCTGATTGTCTCCCCTTGTAGCTGCTTTCTTCATTATTGTGTAAATTTAGATCATGAGCTCATGTTTAGCTAAATAGCTGACCTTGTAAGAGGCTTAGGTGTGAACGCTCGTAAGTTTCAGCAGAAAGTCGGCAAAGATTTATTTGTGTCCCTCCAATGAGTGGCCCGCAAGGACCCCGTTTTCTACAACTGTTGGTCCAATACTCCCTCTAGGGGCAGGGGATTCAGACAGGGCTGATTTGCGGCCCCCGATCTGGGGCAGGGGCAGTGGGCGGCCTGTGGCCCGGGCAGGAGCCTCTCCGCGTGTCTCCCAGGGACCCATCTGCCTGTGAGCCTCAGTCACCTGGCAGGAGGCCACAATGCCCAGACCTATGGTTAGCTGTGCAGCGAGGTGTACTGCGCGGACATGTTCCACACACACTTCAAGTAAGAGGTCGGCCTGAGTGGAAAGGTGAGAGTTTGGGCAGCTGTGCAGACAAAGAAAGCGCCCTTTGGCCTGGGCCTAAATGCTTGTGACACTCCACTGGGCCTGCCGGGCTCTGAGGGCCCTGCCCTGGGCCCCCTGCTCCCCTGCCCTTTGTTCAGTCACAGCAGAGATGGCCACACCCACTCCCTCAGTGAGGGCAGTGTTCCAACCTCCCTCAGCCCCGCCCCCTCTCCGCAGGTTACCATAGACTACAGAGGCTGCAATCTGAGGCCAGTGTGTTCCGAGAATGCCAAGGGCAGACATGATGACCTTAAATGATTTCCTCTTGTGTCAGTTTTGGTAAACTTTAGGAGCTAGGAAATGGTCCACTTGACAGAAATGTTCAAATTTACTGGCATTTCATATATTCTCTGCTCTAACATTGTCCTGACTCTTTCTGTATATTCTTTACTGATGTTTTTGTTTTCCTTAATCAAAGTGTGTCTTTTAAATCTTTTCAAAGAAGATTCTTTGGACTTACTAAATCACCTGAATTTTATATGTTTTCTGTTGTATTAAGTTCTGCTCATATCTTTATTTAACTTTTTTCTATGTTCTCAGGGTTTATTGTTTTCATCTTCTGATGTCAATTAAAACACTTGGTTATTCATTTTAATAAATCTTTTTACTTATAAAGATTTGTACTTTTGAAGATTCCAGCTTACTTGTACGTTTCTAAGGGTCAGGTCCTCTCCATTGTTTCTGGCCTAAGGCTTAGTTCACCATATAGCAATGTATATATTGACCTATTTTCCCCTAGACTTTCTGTGATCCCCTACATCTCACCTTTCTTTGCAGACAAGCCATTTGAAACACCCTTAACTTATTTCACAGCCAATAAGGCTTTGAAATAATGTGTATTTTTTAGAGACATCTTCTTACATAATTAGGCAGAAAATCTGACCTGCCATAGTTTTGAAAACAGCATAATTTCACTCTTCTCAATGATTAATCTGTTGTATTACACAACCTTTGTGTATTTACCTTTATCAATGACATGTCCTTTAAAAATGTTTTAGAGATCCTACCAGTCTTTGAATACATCCTCGTGCCTTGTTTCAGTTCCAGTTTTATGTATATTTTCTGCCTTGCACCCGATTATTCCTACATCTGATGGATGGCCTTGGGAATCTAATACTGGTATAGATTGTTTTGGCTGATTGTCTCCCCTTGTAGCTGCTTTCTTCATTATTGTGTAAATTTAGATCATGAGCTCATGTTTAGCTAAACAGCTGACCTTGTAAGAGGCTTAGGTGTGAATGCTCGTAAGTTTCAGCAGAAAGTCGGCAAAGATTTATTTGTGTCCCTCCAATGAGTGGCCCGCAAGGACCCCGTTTTCTACAAGTGTTGGTCCAATACTCCTTCTAGAGGCAGGGGACCCAGACAGGGCTGCTTTGCGGCCCCCGATCTGGGGCAGGGGCAGTGGGCGGCCTGTGGCCCGGGCAGGAGCCTCTCCGCGTGTGTCCCAGGGACCCATCTGCCTGCGAGCCTCGGTCACCTGGCAGGAAGCTACGATGCCCAGACCTATGCTTAGCTGTGCAGCGAGGTGTACTGCGTGGACAGGTTCCACACACACTTCAAGTAAGAGGGCGGCCTGAGTGGAAAGGTGAGGGTTTGGGCAGCTGTGCAGACAAAGAAAGTGCCCTTTGGCCTGGGCCTAAATGCTTGTGACACTCCACTGGGCCTGCCGGGCTCTGAGGGCCCTGCCCTGGGCCCCCTGCTCCCCTGCCCTTTGTTCAGTCACAGCAGAGATGGCCACACCCACTCCCTCAGTGAGGGCAGTGTTCCAACCTCCCTCAGCCCCGCCCCCTCTCCGCAGGTTACCATGGACTACAGAGGCTGCATTCTGAGGCCAGGGCGTTCTGAGAATGCCAAGGGCAGACATGATGACCTTAAATGATTTCCTCTTGTGTCAGTTTTGGTAAACTTTAGGTGCTAGAAATGGTCCACTTTCCAGAAATGTTCAAATTTACTGGCATTTCATATATTCTCTGCTCTAACATTGTCCTGACTCTTTCTGTATATTCTTTACTTATGTTTTTGTTTTCCTTAATCAAAGTGTGTCTTTTAAATCTTTTCAAAGAAGATTCTTTGGCCTTACTAAATCACCTGGATTTTATACGTTTTCTGTTGTATTAAATTCTGCTCATATCTTTATTTAACTTTTTTCTATGTTCTCAGGGTTTATTGTTTTCATCTTCTGATGTCAATTAAAACACTTGGTTATTCATTTTAATAAATCTTTTTACTTATAAAGATTTGAACTTTTGAAGATTCCAGCTTACTTGTATGTTTCTAAGGGTCAGGTCCTCTCCATTGTTGCCGGCCTAATGCTTAGTTCACCATATAGCAATGTATATATTGACCTATTTTCCCCTAGACTTTCTGTGATCCCCTACATCTCACCTTTCTTTGCAGACAAGCCATTTGAAATACACTTAACTTATTTCACAGCCAATAAGGCTTTGAAATAATGTGTATTTTTTAGAGACATCTTCTTATATAATTAGGCAGAAAATCTGACCTGCCATAGTTTTCAAAACAGCATAATTTCACACTTCTCAATGATTAAACTGTTGTATTACACAACCTTTGTGTATTTAGCTTTATCAATGGCATGTCCTTTAAAAATGTTTTAGAGATCCTACCAGTCTTTGAAAACATCCTTGTGCCTTGTTTCAGTTCCAGTTTTATGTATATTTTCTGCCTTGCACCTGATTATTCCTACATCTGATGGATGGCCTTGGGAATCTAATACTGGTATTGATTGTTTTGGCTGATTGTCTCCCCTTGTAGCTGCTTTCTTCATTATTGTGTAAATTTAGATCATGAGCTCATGTTTAGCTAAACAGCTGACCTTGTAAGAGGCTTAGGTGTGAACGCTCGTAACTTTCAGCAGACAGTCGGCAAAGATTTATTTGTGTCCCTCCAATGAGTGGCCCGCAAGGACCCCGTTTTCTACAAGTGTTGGTCCAATACTCCCTCTAGAGGCAGGGGACTCAGACAGGGCAGCTTTGCGGCCCCCGATCTGGGGCAGGGGAAGTGGGCGGCCTGTGGCCCGGGCAGGAGCCTCTCCGCGTGTGTCCCAGGGACCCACCTGCCTGCGAGCCTCGGTCACCTGGCAGGAAGCTATGATGCCCAGACCTATGCTTAGCTGTGCAGCGAGGTGTACTGCGCAGACAGGTTCCACAAACACTTCAAGTAAGAGGGCGGCCTGAGTGGAAAGGTGAGAGTTTGGGCAGCTGTGCAGACAAAGAAAGCGCCCTTTGGCCTGGGCCTAAATGCTTGTGACACTCCACTGGGCCTGCCGGGCTCTGAGGGCCCTTCCCTGGGCCCCCTGCTCCCCTGCCCTTTGTTCAGTCACAGCAGAGATGGCCACACCCACTCCCTCAGTGAGGGCAGTGTTCCAACCTCCCTCAGCCCCGCCCCCTCTCCGCAGTTTACCATGGACGACAGAGGCTGCATTCTGAGGCCAGGGCGTTCCGAGAATGCCAAGGGCAGACATGATGACCTTAAATGATTTCCTCTTGTGTCAGTTTTGGTAAACTTTAGGAGCTAGGAAATGGTCCACTTGACAGAAATGTTCAAATTTACTGGCATTTCATATATTCTCTGCTCTAACATTGTCCTGACTCTTTCTGTATATTCTTTACTTATGTTTTGGTTTTCCTTAATCAAAGTGTGTCTTTTAAATCTTTTCAAAGAAGATTCTTTGGACTTACTAAATCATCTGAATTTTATACGTTTTCTGTTGTATTAAGTTCTGCTCATATCTTTATTTAACTTTTTTCTATGTTCTCAGGGTTTATTGTTTTCATCTTCTGATGTCAATTAAAACACTTGGTTATTCATTTTAATAAATCTTTTTACTTATAAAGATTTGAACTTTTGAAGATTCCAGCTTACTTGTACGTTTCTAAGGGTCAGGTCCTCTCCACTGTTGCCGGCCTAAGGCTTAGTTCACCATATAGCAATGTATATATTGACCTATTTTCCCCTCGACTTTCTGTGATCCACTACATGTCACCTTTCTTTGCAGACAAGCCATTTGAAATACACTTAACTTATTTCACAGCCAATAAGGCTTTGAATTAATGTGTATTTTTTAGAGAAATCTTCTTATATAATTAGGCAGAAAAACTGAAGTGCCACAGTTTTCAAAACAGCATAATTTCACTCTTCTCAATGATTAATCTGTTGTATTACACAACCTTTGTGTATTTAGCTTTATCAATGACATGATCTTTAAAAATGTTTTAGAGATCCTACCAATCTTTGAAAACATCCTCGTGCCTTGTTTCATTTCCAGTTTTATATATATTTTCTGCCTTGCACCCGATTATTCCTACATCTGATGGATGGCCTTGGGAATCTAATTCTGGTATGGATTGTTTTGGCTGATTGTTTCCCCTTATAGCTGCTTTCTTCATTATTGTGTAAATTTAGATCATGAGCTCATGTTTAGCTAAACAGCTGACCTTGTAAGAGGCTTAGGTGTGAATGCTCGTAAGTTTCAGCAGAAAGTCGGCAAAGATTTATTTGTGTCCCTCCAATGAGTGGCCCGCAAAGACCCCGTTTTCTACAAGTGTTGGTCCAATACTCCCTCTAGAGGCAGGGGAATCAGACAGGGCTGCTTTGCGGCCCCCGATCTGGGGCAGCGGAAGTGGGCGGCCTGTGGCCCGGGCAGGAGCCTCTCCGCGTGTGTCCCAGGGACCCACCTGCCTGCGAGCCTCGGTCACCTGGCAGGAAGCTATGATGCCCAGACCTATGCTTAGCTGTGCAGCGAGGTGTACTGCGCAGACAGGTTCAACACACACTTCAAGTAAGAGGGCGGCCTGAGTGGAAAGGTGAGAGTTTGGGCAGCTGTGCAGACAAAGAAAGCGCCCTTTGGCCTGGGCCTAAATGCTTGTGACACTCCACTGGGCCTGCCGGGCTCTGAGGGCCCTTCCCTGGGCCCCCTGCTCCCCTGCCCTTTGTTCAGTCACAGCAGAGATGGCCACACTCACTCCCTCAGTGAGGGCAGTGTTCCAACCTCCCTCAGCCCCGCCCCCTCTCCGCAGTTTACCATGGACGACAGAGGCTGCATTCTGAGGCCAGGGCGTTCCGAGAATGCCAAGGGCAGACATGATGACCTTAAATGATTTCCTCTTGTGTCAGTTTTGGTAAACTTTAGGAGCTAGGAAATGGTCCACTTGACAGAAATGTTCAAATTTACTGGCATTTCATATATTCTCTGCTCTAACATTGTCCTGACTCTTTCTGTATATTCTTTACTTATGTTTTGGTTTTCCTTAATCAAAGTGTGTCTTTTAAATCTTTTCAAAGAAGATTCTTTGGACTTACTAAATCATCTGAATTTTATACGTTTTCTGTTGTATTAACTTCTGCTCATATCTTTATTTAACTTTTTTCTATGTTCTCAGGGTTTATTGTTTTCATCTTCTGATGTCAATTAAAACACTTGGTTATTCATTTTAATAAATCTTTTTACTTATAAAGATTTGAACTTTTGAAGATTCCAGCTTACTTGTACGTTTCTAAGGGTCAGGTCCTCTCCACTGTTGCCGGCCTAAGGCTTAGTTCACCATATAGCAATGTATATATTGACCTATTTTCCCCTCGACTTTCTGTGATCCACTACATCTCACCTTTCTTTGCAGACAAGCCATTTGAAATACACTTAACTTATTTCACAGCCAATAAGGCTTTGAAATAATGTGTATTTTTCAGAGAAATCTTCTTATATAATTAGGCAGAAAAACTGAAGTGCCATAGTTTTCAAAACAGCATAATTTCACTCTTCTCAATGATTAATCTGTTGTATTACACAACCTTTGTGTATTTAGCTTTATCAATGACATGATCTTTGAAAATGTTTTAGAGATCCTACCAATCTTTGAAAACATCCTCGTGCCTTGTTTCAGTTCCAGTTTTATATATATTTTCTGCCTTGCACCCGATTATTCCTACATCTGATGGATGGCCTTGGGAATCTAATTCTGGTATGGATTGTTTTGGCTGATTGTTTCCCCTTATAGCTGCTTTCTTCATTATTGTGTAAATTTAGATCATGAGCTCATGTTTAGCTAAACAGCTGACCTTGTAAGAGGCTTAGGTGTGAATGCTCGTAAGTTTCAGCAGAAAGTCGGCAAAGATTTATTTGTGTCCCTCCAATGAGTGGCCCGCAAAGACCCCGTTTTCTACAAGTGTTGGTCCAATACTCCCTCTAGAGGCAGGGGACTCAGACAGGGCTGCTTTGCGGCCCCCGATCTGGGGCAGGGGAAGTGGGCGGCCTGTGGCCCGGGCAGGAGCCTCTCCGCGTGTGTCCCAGGGACCCACCTGCCTGCGAGCCTCGGTCACCTGGCAGGAAGCTATGATGCCCAGACCTATGCTTAGCTGTGCAGCGAGGTGTACTGCGCAGACAGGTTCAACACACACTTCAAGTAAGAGGGCGGCCTGAGTGGAAAGGTGAGAGTTTGGGCAGCTGTGCAGACAAAGAAAGCGCCCTTTGGCCTGGGCCTAAATGCTTGTGACACTCCACTGGGCCTGCCGGGCTCTGAGGGCCCTTCCCTGGGCCCCCTGCTCCCCTGCCCTTTGTTCAGTCACAGCAGAGATGGCCACACTCACTCCCTCAGTGAGGGCAGTGTTCCAACCTCCCTCAGCCCCGCCCCCTCTCCGCAGGTTACCATGGACTACAGAGGCTGCATTCTGAGGCCAGGGCGTTCCGAGAATGCCAAGGGCAGACATGATGACCTTAAATGATTTCCTCTTGTGTCAGTTTTGGTAAACTTTAGGAGCTAGGAAATGGTCCACTTGACAGAAATGTTCAAATTTACTGGCATTTCATATATTCTCTGCTCTAACATTGTCCTGACTCTTTCTGTATATTCTTTACTTATGTTTTGGTTTTCCTTAATCAAAGTGTGTCTTTTAAATCTTTTCAAAGAAGATTCTTTGGACTTACTAAATCATCTGAATTTTATACGTTTTCTGTTGTATTAACTTCTGCTCATATCTTTATTTAACTTTTTTCTATGTTCTCAGGGTTTATTGTTTTCATCTTCTGATGTTAATTAAAACACTTGGTTATTCATTTTAATAAATCTTTTTACTTATAAAGATTTGAACTTTTGAAGATTCCAGCTTACTTGTACGTTTCTAAGGGTCAGGTCCTCTCCACTGTTGCCGGCCTAAGGCTTAGTTCACCATATAGCAATGTATATACTGACCTATTTTCCCCTCGACTTTCTGTGATCCACTACATCTCACCTTTCTCTGCAGACAAGCCATTTGAAATACCCTTAACTTATTTCACAGCCAATAAGGCTTTGAAATAATGTTTATTTTTTAGAGAAATCTTCTTATATAATTAGGCAGAAAATCTGACCTGCCATAGTTTTCAAAACAGCATAATTTCACTCTTCTCAATGATTAATCTGTTGTATTACACAACCTTTGTGTATTTAGCTTTATCAATGACATGTCCTTTAAAAATGTTTTAGAGATCCTACCAGTCTTTGAAAACATCCTCGTGCCTTGTTTCAGTTCCAGTTTTATGTATATTTTCTGCCTTGCACCGGATTATTCCTACATCTGATGGATGGCCTTGGGAATCTAATACTGGTATTGATTGTTTTGGCTGATTGTCTCCCCTTGTAGCTGCTTTCTTCATTATTGTGTAAATTTAGATCATGAGCTCATGTTTAGCTAAACAGCTGACCTTGTAAGAGGCTTAGGTGTGAACGCTCGTAAGTTTCAGCAGAAAGTCGGCAAAGATTTATTTGTGTCCCTCCAATGAGTGGCCCACAAGGACCCCGTTTTCTACAAGTGTTGGTCCAATACTCCCTATAGAGGCAGGGGACTCAGACAGGGCTGCTTTGCGGCCCCCGATCTGGGGCAGGGGCAGTGGGGGGCCTGTGGCCCGGGCAGGAGCCTCTCCGCGTGTGTCCCAGGGACACATCTGCCTGCGAGCCTCGGTCACCTGCCAGAAAGCTACGATGCCCAGACCTATGCTTAGCTGTGCCGCGAGGTGTACTGCGCCGACAGGTTCCACACACACTTCATGTAAGAGGGCGGCCTGAGTGGAAAGGTGAGAGTTTGGGCAGTTGTGCAGACAAAGAAAGCGCCCTTTGGCCTGGGCCTAAATGCTTGTGACACTCCACTGGGCCTGCCGGGCTCTGAGGGCCCTGCCCTGGGCCCCCTGCTCCCCTGCCCTTTGTTCAGTCACAGCAGAGATGGCCAAACCCACTCCCTCAGTGAGGGCAGTGTTCCAACCTCCCTCAGCCCCGCCCCCTCTCCGCAGGTTACCATGGACTACAGAGGCTGCATTCTGAGGCATGGGCTTTCCGAGAATGCCAAGGGCAGACATGATGACCTTAAATGATTTCCTCTTGTGTCAGTTTTGGTAAACTTTAGGAGCTAGGAAATGGTCCAATTGACAGAAATGTTCAAATTTACTGGCATTTCATATATTCTCTGCTCTAACATTGTCCTGACTCTTTCTGTATATTCTTTACTTATGTTTTGGTTTTCCTTAATCAAAGTGTGTCTTTTAAATCTTTTCAAAGAAGATTCTTTGGACTTACTAAATCACCTGGATTTTATACGTTTTCTGTTGTATTAAATTCTGCTCATATCTTTATTTAACATTTTCTATGTTCTCAGGGTTTATTGTTTTCATCTTCTGATGTCAATTAAAACACTTGGTTATTCATTTTAATAAATCTTTTTACTTATAAAGATTTGAACTTTTGAAGATTCCAGCTTACTTGTACGTTTCTAAGGGTCAGGTCCTCTCCATTGTTGCTGGCCTAAGGCTTAGTTCACCATATAGCAATGTATATATTGACCTATTTTCCCCTAGACTTTCTGTGATCCCCTACATCTCAGCTTTCTTTGCAGACAAGCCATTTGAAATACCCTTAACTTATTTCACAGCCAGTAAGGCTTTGAAATAATGTGTATTTTTTAGAGAAATCTTCTTATATAATTAGGCAGTAAATCTGACCTGCCATAGTTTTCAAAACAGCATAATTTCACACTTCTCAATGATTAAACTGTTGTATTACACAACTCTTGTGTATTTAGCTTTATCAATGACATGTCCTTTAAAAATGTTTTAGAGATTCTACCAGTCTTTGAAAACATCCTTGTGCCTTGTTTCAGTTCCAGTTTGATGTATATTTTCTGCCTTGCACCGGATTATTCCTACATCTGATGGATGGCCTTGGGAATCTAATACTGGTATTGATGGTTTTGGCTGATTGTCTCCCCTTGTAGCTGCTTTCTTCATTATTGTGTAAATTTAGATCATGAGCTCATGTTTAGCTAAACAGCTGACCTTGTAAGAGGCTTAGGTGTGAACGCTCGTAAGTTTCAGCAGAAAGTCGGCAAAGATTTCTTTGTGTCCCTCCAATGAGTGGCCCGCAAGTACCCCGTTTTCTACAACTGTTGGTCCAATACTCCCTCTAGAGGCAGGGGACTCAGACAGGGCTGCTTTGCGGCCCCCGATCTGGGGCAGGGGAAGTGGGCGGCCTGTGGCCCGGGCAGGAGCCTCTCCGCGTGTGTCCCACGGACACATCTGCCTGCGAGCCTCGGTCACCTGGCAGGAAGCTATGATGCCCAGACCTATGCTTAGCTGTGCAGCGAGGTGTACTGCGCGGACAGGTTCCACACACACTTCAAGTAAGAGGGCGGCCTGAGTGGAAAGGTTAGAGTTTGGGCAGCTGTGCAGACAAAGAAAGCGCCCTTTGGCCTGGGCCTAAATGCTTGTGACACTCCACTGGGCCTGCCGGGCTCTGAGGGCCCTTCCCTGGGCCCCCTGCTCCCCTGCCCTTTGTTCAGTCACAGCAGAGATGGCCACACCCACTCCCTCAGTGAGGGCAGTGTTCCAAACTCCCTCAGCCCCGCCCCCTCTCCGCAGTTTACCATGGACGACAGAGGCTGCATTCTGAGGCCAGGGCGTTCCAAGAATGCCAAGGGCAGACATGATGACCTTAAATGATTTCCTCTTGTGTCAGTTTTGGTAAACTTTAGGAGCTAGGAAATGGTCCACTTTCCAGAAATGTTCAAATTTACTGGCATTTCATATATTCTCTGCTCTAACATTGTCCTGACTCTTTCTGTATATTCTTTACTTATGTTTTTGTTTTCCTTAATCAAAGTGTGTCTTTTAAATCTTTTCAAAGAAGATTCTTTGGACTTACTAAATCATCTGAATTCTATACGTTTTCTGTTGTATTAACTTCTGCTCATATCTTTATTTAACTTTTTTCTATGTTCTCAGGGTTTATTGTTTTCATCTTCTGATGTCAATTAAAACACTTGGTTATTCATTTTAATAAATCTTTTTACTTATAAATATTTGAACTTTTGAAGATTCCAGCTTACTTGTACGTTTCTAAGGGTCAGGTCCTCTCCACTGTTGCCGGCCTAAGGCTTAGTTCAGCATATAGCAATGTATATACTGACCTATTTTCCCCTCGACTTTCTGTGATCCACTACATCTCACCTTTCTTTGCAGACAAGCCATTTGAAATACCCTTAACTTATTTCACAGCCAATAAGGCTTTGAAATAATGTTTATTTTTTAGAGAAATCTTCTTATATAATTAGGCAGAAAATCTGACCTGCCATAGTTTTCAAAACAGCATAATTTCACTCTTCTCAATGATTAATCTGTTGTATTACACAACCTTTGTGTATTTACCTTTATCAATGACATGTCCTTTAAAAATGTTTTAGAGTTCCTACCAGTCTTTGAATACATCCTCGTGCCTTGTTTCAGTTCCAGTTTTATGTATATTTTCTGCCTTGCACCCGATTATTCCTACATCTGATGGATGGCCTTGGGAATCTAATTCTGGTATTGATTGTTTTGGCTGATTGTCTCCCCTTGTAGCTGCTTTCTTCATTATTGTGTAAATTTAGATCATGAGCTCATGTTTAGCTAAATAGCTGACCTTGTAAGAGGCTTAGTTGTGAATGCTCGTAAGTTTCAGCAGAAAGTCGGCAAAGATTTATTTGTGTCCCTCCAATGTGTGGCCCGCAAGTACCCCGTTTTCTACAACTGTTGGTCCAATACTCCCTCTAGAGGCAGGGGATTCAGACAGGGCTGCTTTGCGGCCCCCGATCTGGGGCAGGGGCAGTGGGCGGCCTGTGGCCCAGGCAGGAGCCTCTCCGCGTGTCTCCCAGGGACCCATCTGCCTGTGAGCCTCAGTCACCTGGCAGGAGGCCACAATGCCCTGACCTATGGTTAGCTGTGCAGCGAGGTGTACTGCGTGGACAGGTTCCACACACACTTCAAGTAAGAGGGCGGCCTGAGTGGAAAGGTGAGTGTTTGGGCAGCTGTGCAGACAAAGAAAGCGCCCTTTGGCCTGGGCCTAAATGCTTGTGACACTCCACTGGGCCTGCCGGGCTCTGAGGGCCCTGCCCTGGGCCCCCTGCTCCCCTGCCCTTTGTTCAGTCACAGCAGAGATGGCCACACCCACTCCCTCAGTGAGGGCAGTGTTCCAACCTCCCTCAGCCCCGCCCCCTCTCCGCAGGTTACCATGGACTACAGAGGCTGCATTCTGAGGCTAGGGCGTTCCGAGAATGCCAAGGGCAGACATGATGACCTTAAATGATTTCCTCTTGTGTCAGTTTTGGTAAACTTTAGGAGCTAGGAAATGGTCCACTTGACAGAAATGTTCAAATTTACTGGCATTTCATATATTCTCTGCTCTAACATTGTCCTGACTCTTTCTGTATATTCTTTACTTATGTTTTGGTTTTCCTTAATCAAAGTGTGTCTTTTAAATCTTTTCAAAGAAGATTCTTTGGACTTACTAAATCACCTGAATTTTATACGTTTTCTGTTGTATTAAGTTCTGCTCATATCTTTATTTAACTTTTTTCTATGTTCTCAGGGTTTATTGTTTTCATCTTCTGATGTCAATTAAAACACTTGGTTATTCATTTTAATAAATCTTTTTACTTATAAAGATTTGAACTTTTGAAGATTCCAGCTTACTTGTACGTTTCTAAGGGTCAGGTCCTCTCCACTGTTGCCGGCCTAAGGCTTAGTTCACCATATAGCAATGTATATATTGACCTATTTTCCCCTCGACTTTCTGTGATCCACTACATCTCACCTTTCTTTGCAGACAAGCCATTTGAAATACACTTAACTTATTTCACAGCCAATAAGGCTTTGAAATAATGTGTATTTTTTAGAGAAATCTTCTTATATAATTAGGCAGAAAATCTGACCTGCCATAGTTTTCAAAACAGCATAATTTCACTCTTCTCAATGATTAATCTGTTGTATTACACAACCTTTGTGTATTTAGCTTTATCAATGACATGATCTTTAAAAATGTTTTAGAGATCCTACCAATCTTTGAAAACATCCTCGTGCCTTGTTTCAGTTCCAGTTTTATATATATTTTCTGCCTTGCACCCGATTATTCCTACATCTGATGGATGGTCTTGGGAATCTAATTCTGGTATGGATTGTTTTGGCTGATTGTTTCCCCTTGTAGCTGCTTTCTTCATTATTGTGTAAATTTAGATCATGAGCTCATGTTTAGCTAAACAGCTGACCTTGTAAGAGGCTTAGGTGTGAATGCTCGTAAGTTTCAGCAGAAAGTCGGCAAAGATTTATTTGTGTCCCTCCAATGAGTGGCCCGCAAGGACCCCGTTTTCTACAAGTGTTGGTCCAATACTCCCTCTAGAGGCAGGGGACTCAGACAGGGCTGCTTTGCGGCCCCCGATCTGGGGCAGGGGAAGTGGGCGGCCTGTGGCCCGGGCAGGAGCCTCTCCGCGTGTGTCCCAGGGACCCACCTGCCTGCGAGCCTCGGTCACCTGGCAGGAAGCTATGATGCCCAGACCTATGCTTAGCTGTGCAGCGAGGTGTACTGCGCGGACAGGTTCCACACACACTTCAAGTAAGAGGGCGGCCTGAGTGGAAAGGTGAGAGTTTGGGCAGCTGTGCAGAAAAAGAAAGCGCCCTTTGGCCTGGGCCTAAATGCTTGTGACACTCCACTGGGCCTGCCGGGCTCTGAGGGCCCTGCCCTGGGCCCCCTGCTCCCCTGCCCTTTGTTCAGTCACAGCAGAGATGGCCACACTCACTCATTCAGTGAGGGCAGTGTTCCAACATCCCTCAGCCCCGCCCCCTCTCCGCAGTTTACCATGGACTACAGAGGCTGCATTCTGAGGCCAGGGCGTTCCGAGAATGCCAAGGGCAGACATGATGACCTTAAATGATTTCCTCTTGTGTCAGTTTTGGTAAACTTTAGGAGCTAGGAAATGGTCCACTTTCCAGAAATATTCAAATTTACTGGCATTTCATATATTCTCTGCTCTAACATTGTCCTGACTCTTTCTGTATATTCTTTACTTATGTTTTGGTTTTCCTTAATCAAAGTGTGTCTTTTAAATCTTTTCAAAGAAGATTCTTTGGACTTACTAAATCACCTGAATTTTATACGTTTTCTGTTGTATTAAGTTCTGCTCATATCTTTATTTAACTTTTTTCTATGTTCTCAGGGTTTATTGTTTTCATCTTCTGAGGTCAATTAAAACACTTGGTTATTCATTTTAATAAATCTTTTTACTTATAAAGATTTGAACTTTTGAAGATTCCAGCTTACTTGTACGTTTCTAAGGGTCAGGTCCTCTCCACTGTTGCCAGCCTAAGGCTTAGTTCACCATATAGCAATGTATATATTGACCTATTTTCCCCTCGACTTTCTGTGATCCACTACATCTCACCTTTCTTTGCAGACAAGCCATTTGAAATACACTTAACTTATTTCACAGCCAATAAGGCTTTGAAATAATGTGTATTTTTTAGAGAAATCTTCTTATATAATTAGGCAGAAAAACTGAAGTGCCATAGTTTTCAAAACAGCATAATTTCACTCTTCTCAATGATTAATCTGTTGTATTACACAACCTTTGTGTATTTAGCTTTATCAATGACATGATCTTTAAAAATGTTTTAGAGATCCTACCAATCTTTGAAAACATCCTCGTGCCTTGTTTCAGTTCCAGTTTTATATATATTTTCTGCCTTGCACCCGATTATTCCTACATCTGATGGATGGCCTTGGGAATCTAATTCTGGTATGGATTGTTTTGGCTGATTGTTTCCCCTTGTAGCTGCTTTCTTCATTATTGTGTAAATTTAGATCATGAGCTCATGTTTAGCTAAACAGCTGACCTTGTAAGAGGCTTAGGTGTGAATGCTCGTAAGTTTCAGCAGAAAGTCGGCAAAGATTTATTTGTGTCCCTCCAATGAGTGGCCCGCAAGGACCCCGTTTTCTACAAGTGTTGGTCCAATACTCCCTCTAGAGGCAGGGGACTCAGACAGGGCTGCTTTGCGGCCCCCGATCTGGGGCAGGGGAAGTGGGCGGCCTGTGGCCCGGGCAGGAGCCTCTCCGCGTGTGTCCCAGGGACCCACCTGCCTGCGAGCCTCGGTCACCTGGCAGGAAGCTATGATGCCCAGACCTATGCTTAGCTGTGCAGCGAGGTGTACTGCGCGGACAGGTTCCACACACACTTCAAGTAAGAGGGCGGCCTGAGTGGAAAGGTGAGAGTTTGGGCAGCTGTGCAGACAAAGAAAGCGCCCTTTGGCCTGGGCCTAAATGCTTGTGACACTCCACTGGGCCTGCCGGGCTCTGAGGGCCCTTCCCTGGGCCCCCTGCTCCCCTGCCCTTTGTTCAGTCACAGCAGAGATGGCCACACTCACTCCCTCAGTGAGGGCAGTGTTCCAACCTCCCTCAGCCCCGCCCCCTCTCCGCAGTTTACCATGGACTACAGAGGCTGCATTCTGAGGCCAGGGCGTTCCGAGAATGCCAAGGGCAGACATGATGACCTTAAATGATTTCCTCTTGTGTCAGTTTTGGTAAACTTTAGGAGCTAGGAAATGGTCCACTTTCCAGAAATGTTCAAATTTACTGGCATTTCATATATTCTCTGCTCTAACATTGTCCTGACTCTTTCTGTATATTCTTTACTTATGTTTTTGTTTTCCTTAATCAAAGTGTGTCTTTTAAATCTTTTCAAAGAAGATTCTTTGGACTTACTAAATCATCTGAATTTTATACGTTTTCTGTTGTATTAACTTCTGCTCATATCTTTATTTAACTTTTTTCTATGTTCTCAGGGTTTATTGTTTTCATCTTCTGATGTCAATTAAAACACTTGGTTATTCATTTTAATAAATCTTTTTACTTATAAAGATTTGAACTTTTGAAGATTCCAGCTTACTTGTACGTTTCTAAGGGTCAGGTCCTCTCCACTGTTGCCGGCCTAAGGCTTAGTTCACCATATAGCAATGTATATACTGACCTATTTTCCCCTCGACTTTCTGTGATCCACTATATCTCACCTTTCTCTGCAGACAAGCCTTTTGAAATACCCTTAACTTATTTCACAGCCAATAAGGCTTTGAAATAATGTTTATTTTTTAGAGAAATCTTCTTATATAATTAGGCAGAAAATCTGACCTGCCGTAGTTTTCAAAACAGCATAATTTCACTCTTCTCAATGATTAATCTGTTGTATTACACAACCTGTGTGTATTTAGCTTTATCAATGACATGTCCTTTAAAAATGTTTTAGAGATCCTACCAGTCATTGAAAACATCCTCGTGCCTTGTTTCAGTTCCAGTTTTATGTATATTTTCTGCCTTGCACCGGATTATTCCTACATCTGATGGATGGCCTTGGGAATCTTATACTGGTATTGATTGTTTTGGCTGATTGTCTCCCCTTGTAGCTGCTTTCTTCATTATTGTGTAAATTTAGATCATGAGCTCATGTTTAGCTAAACAGCTGACCTTGTAAGAGGCTTAGGTGTGAACGCTCGTAAGTTTCAGCAGAAAGTCGGCAAAGATTTATTTGTGTCCCTCCAATGAGTGGCCCGCAGGGACCCCGTTTTCTACAAGTGTTGGTCCAATACTCCCTCTAGAGGCAGGGGACTCAGACAGGGCTGCTTTGCCGCCACCGATCTGGGGCAGGGGCAGTGGGCGGCCTGTGGCCCGGGCAGGAACCTCTCCGCGTGTGTCCCAGGGACCCATCTGCCTGCAAACTTCGGTCACCTGGCAGGAAGCTACGATGCCCAGACTTATGCTTAGCTGTGCAGCGCGGTATACTGCACGGACACGTTCCACACACTCTTCAAGTAAGAGGGCGGCCTGAGTGGAAAGGTGAGAGTTTGGGCAGCTGTGCAGACAAAGAAGGCGCCCTCTGGCCTGGGCCTAAAAGCTTGTGACACTCCACTGGGCCTGCCGGGCTCTGAGGGCCCTGCCCTGGGCCCCCTGCTCCCCTGCCCTTTGTTCAGTCACAGCAGAGATGGCCACACCCACTCCCTCAGTGTGGGCAGTGTTCCAACCTCCCTCAGCCCCGCCCCCTCTCCGCACGTTACCATGGACTACAGAGGCTGCATTCTGAGGCAAGGGCTTTCCGAGAATGCCAAGGGCAGACATGATGACCTTAAATGATTTCCTCTTGTGTCAGTGTTGGTAAACTTTAGGAGCTAGGAAATGGTCCACTTTCCAGAAATGTTCAAATTTACTGGCATTTCATATATTCTCTGCTCTAACATTGTCCTGACTCTTTCTGTATATTCTTTACTTATGTTTTGGTTTTCCTTAATCAAAGTGTGTCTTTTAAATCTTTTCAAAGAAGATTCTTTGGACTCACTAAATCACCTCAATTTTATACGTTTTCTGTTGTATTAAGTTCTGCTCATATCTTTATTTATCTTTTTTCTATGTTCTCAGGGTTTATTGTTTTCATCTTCTGATGTCAATTAAAACACTTGGTTATTCATTTTAATAAATCTTTTTACTTATAAAGATTTGAACTTTTGAAGATTCCAGCTTACTTGTACGTGTCTAAGGGTCAGGTGTTCTCCATTGTTGCTGGCCTAAGGCTTAGTTCACCATACAGCAATGTATATATTGACCTATTTTCCCCTCGACTTTCTGTGATCCCTTACATCTCACCTTTCTTTGCAGACAAGCCATTTGAAATACCATTAACTTATTTCACAGCCAATAAGGCTTTGAAATAATGTGTATTTTTTAGAGAAATCTTCTTATATAATTAGGCAGAAAATCTGACCTGCCATAGTTTTCAAAACAGCATAATTTCACTCTTCTCAATGATTAATCTGTTGTATTACACCACCTTGGAGTATTTAGCTTTATCAATGTCATGTCCTTGAAAAATGTTTTAGAGATCCTACCAGTCTTTGAAAACATCCTTGTGCCTTGTTTCAGTTCCAGTTTTATGTATACTTTCTGCCTTGCACCCGATAATTCCTACATCTGATGGATGGCCTTGGGAAACTAATTCTGGTATTGATGGTTTTGGCTGATTGTCTCCCCTTGTAGCTGCTTTCTTCATTATTGTGTAAATTTAGATCATGAGCTCATGTTTAGATAAACAGCTGACCTTGTAAGAGGCTTAGGTGTGAAAGCTCGTAACTTTCAGCAGAAAGTCGGCAAAGATTTATTTGTGTCCCTCCAATGAGTGGCCCGCAAGGACCCCGTTTTCTACAAGTGATGGTCCAATACTCCATCTAGAGGCAGGGGACTCAGACAGGGCTGCTTTGCGGCCCCCGATCTGGGGCAGGGGCAGTGGGTGGACTGTGACCCGGGCAGGAGCCTCTCCGCTTGTGTCCCTGGGACCCATCTGCCTGCGAACCTCGGTCACCTGGCAGGAAGCTACGATGCCCAGACCTATGCTTATCTGTGCAGCGCGGTGTACTGCGCGGACACGTTCCACACACACTTCAAGTAAGAGGGCGGCCTAAGTGGAAAGATGAGAGTTTGGGCATCTGTGCAGACAAAGAAGGCGCCCTTTGGCCAGGGCCTAAAAGCTTGTGACAGTCCACTGGGCCTGCCGGGCTCTGAGGGCCCTGCCCTGGGCCCCCTGCTCCCCTGCCCTTTGTTCAGTCACAGCAGAAATGGCCACACCCACTCCCTCAGTGAGGGCAGTGTTCCAACCTTCCTCAGCCACGCCCCCTCTCCGCAGGTAACCATGGACTACAGAGGCTTCATTCTGAGGCCAGGGCGTTCCGAGAATGCCAAGGGCAGACATGATGACCTTAAATGATTTCCTCTTGGGTCAGTGTTGGTAAACTTTAGGAGCTAGGAAATGGTCCACTTTACAGAAATGTTCAAATTTACTGGCATTTCATATATTGTCTGCTCTAACATTGTCCTGACTCTTTCTGTATATTCTTTACTTATGTTTTGGTTTTCCTTAATCAAAGTGTGTCTTTTAAATCTTTTCAAAGAAGATTCTTTGGACTTACTAAATCACCTGAATTTTATGCGTTTTCTATTGTATTAAGTTCTGCTCATATCTTTATTTATCTTTTTACTATGTTCTCAGGGTTTATTGTTTTCATCTTCTGATGTCAATTAAAACACTTGGTTATTCATTTTAATAAATCTTTTTACTTATAAAGATTTGAACTTTTGAAGATTCCAGCTTACTTGTACGTGTCTAAGGGTCAGGTCCTCTCCATTGTTGCTGGCCTAAGGCTTAGTTCACCATACAGCAATGTATATATTGACCTATTTTCCCCTCGACTTTCTGTGATCGCCTACATCTCAACTTTCTTTGCAGACAAGCCATTTGAAATACTCTTAACTTATTTCACAGCCAATAAGGCTTTGAAATAATGTGTATTTTTTAGAGAAATCTTCTTATATAATTAGTCAGAAAATCTGACCTGCCATAGTTTTCAAAACAGCATAATTTCACTCTTCTCAATGATTAATCTGTTGTATTACACAACCTTGGAATATTTAGCTTTATCAATGACATGTCCTTGAAAAATGTTTTAGAGATCCTACCAGTCATTGAAAACATCCTTGTGCCTTGTTTCAGTTCCAGTTTTATGTATATTTTCTGCCATGCACCCGATTATTCCTTCATCTGATGGGTGGCCTTGGGAATCTAATTCTGGTATTGATGGTTTTGGCTGATTGTCTCCCCTTGTAGCTGCTTTCTTCATTATTGTGTAAATTTAGATCATGAGCTCATGTTTAGCTAAACAGCTGACCTTGTAAGAGGCTTAGGTGTGAACGCTCGTAAGTTTCAGCAGAAAGTCGGCAAAGATTTATTTGTGTCCCTCCAATGAGTGGCCCGCAAGGACCCCGTTTTCTACAAGTGTTGGTCCAGTACTCCCTCTAAAGGCAGCGGAATCAGACAGGGGTGCTTTGCGGCCCCCGATCTGGGGCAGGGGCAGTGGGCGGCCTGTGACCCGGCAGGAGCCTCTCCGCGTGTGTCCCAGAGACCCATCTGCCTGCGAACTTCGGTCACCTGGCAGGAAGCTACGATGCCCAGACCTATGCTTATCTGTGCAGCGCGGTGTACTGCGCGGACACGTTCCACACACACTTTAAGTAAGAGGGCGGCCTGAGTGGAAAGGTGAGAGTTTGGGCAGCTGTGCAGACAAAGAAGGCGCCCTTTGGCCTGGGCCTAAAAGCTTGTGACACTCCACTGGGCCTGCCGGGCTCTGAGGGCCCTGCCCTGGGCCCCCTGCTCCCCTGCCCTTTGTTCAGTCACAGCAGAGATGGCCACACCCACTCCCTCAGTGTGGGCAGTGTTCCAACCTCCCTCAGCCCCGCCCCCTCTCCGCAGGTTACCATGGACTACAGAGGCTGCATTCTGAGGCCAGGGCGTTCCGAGAATGCCAAGGGCAGACATGATGACCTTAAATGATTTCCTCTTGTGTCAATGTTGGTAAACTTTAGGAGCTAGGAAATGGTCCACTTTCCAGAAATGTTCAAATTTACTGGCATTTCATATATTCTCTGCTCTAACATTGTCCTGACTCTTTCTGTATATTCTTATGTTTTGGTTTTCCTTAATCAAAGTGTGTCTTTTAAATCTTTTCAAAGAAGATTCTTTGGACTCACTAAATCACCTCAATTTTATACGTTTTCTGTTGTATTAAGTTCTGCTCATATCTTTATTTATCTTTTCTCTATATTCTCAGGGTTTATTGTTTTCATCTTCTGATGTCAATTAAAACACTTGGTTATTCATTTTAATAAATCTTTTTTCTTATAAAGATTTGAACTTTTGAAGATTCCAGCTTACTTGTACGTGTCTAAGGGTCAGGTCCTCTCCATTGTTGCTGGCCTAAGGCTTAGTACACCATACAGCAATGTATATATTGACCTATTTTCCCCTCGACTTTCTGTGATTCCCTACATCTCACCTTTCTTTGCAGACAAGCCATTTGAAATACCCTTAACTTATTTCACAGCCAAGAAGTCTTTGAAATAATGTGTATTTTTTAGAGAAATCTTCTTATATAATTAGGCAGAAAATCTGACCTGCCATAGTTTACAAAACAGCATAATTTCACTCTTCTCAATGATTAATCTGTTGTATTACACAACCTTGGAGTATTTAGCTTTATCAATGACATGTCCTTGAAAAATGTTTTAGAGATCCTACCAGTCTTTGAAAACATCCTTGTGCCTTGTTTCAGTTCCCGTTTTATGTATATTTTCTGCCTTGCACCCGATTATTCCTTCATCTGATGGATGGCCTTGGGAATCTAATTCTGGTATTGATGGTTTTGGCTGATTGTCTCCCCTTGTAGCTGCTTTCTTCATTATTGTGTAAATTTAGATCATGAGCTCATGTTTAGCTAAACAGCTGACCTTGTAAGAGGCTTAGGTGTGAACGCTCGTAAGTTTCAGCAGAAAGTCGGCAAAGATTTATTTGTGTCCCTCCAATGAGTGGCCCGCAAGGACCCCGTTTTCTACAAGTGTTGGTCCAGTACTCCCTCTAAAGGCAGCGGAATCAGACAGGGGTGCTTTGCGGCCCCCGATCTGGGGCAGGGGCAGTGGGCGGCCTGTGACCCGGCAGGAGCCTCTCCGCGTGTGTCCCAGAGACCCATCTGCCTGCGAACTTCGGTCACCTGGCAGGAAGCTACGATGCCCAGACCTATGCTTATCTGTGCAGCGCGGTGTACTGCGCGGACACGTTCCACACACACTTTAAGTAAGAGGGCGGCCTGAGTGGAAAGGTGAGAGTTTGGGCAGCTGTGCAGACAAAGAAGGCGCCCTTTGGCCTGGGCCTAAAAGCTTGTGACACTCCACTGGGCCTGCCGGGCTCTGAGGGCCCTGCCCTGGGCCCCCTGCTCCCCTGCCCTTTGTTCAGTCACAGCAGAGATGGCCACACCCACTCCCTCAGTGAGGGCAGTGTTCCAACCTCCCTCAGCCCCGCCCCCTCTCCGCAGGTTACCATGGACTACAGAGGCTGCATTCTGAGGCCAGGGCGTTCCGAGAATGCCAAGGGCAGACATGATGACCTTAAATGATTTCCTCTTGTGTCAATGTTGGTAAACTTTAGGAGCTAGGAAATGGTCCACTTTCCAGAAATGTTCAAATTTACTGGCATTTCATATATTCTCTGCTCTAACATTGTCCTGACTCTTTCTGTATATTCTTTACTTATGTTTTGGTTTTCCTTAATCAAAGTGTGTCTTTTAAATCTTTTCAAAGAAGATTCTTTGGACTCACTAAATCACCTCAATTTTATACGTTTTCTGTTGTATTAAGTTCTGCTCATATCTTTATTTATCTTTTCTCTATATTCTCAGGGTTTATTGTTTTCATCTTCTGATGTCAATTAAAACACTTGGTTATTCATTTTAATAAATATTTTTTCTTATAAAGATTTGAACTTTTGAAGATTCCAGCTTACTTGTACGTGTCTAAGGGTCAGGTCCTCTCCATTGTTGCTGGCCTAAGGCTTAGTACACCATACAGCAATGTATATATTGACCTATTTTCCCCTCGACTTTCTGTGATTCCCTACATCTCACCTTTCTTTGCAGACAAGCCATTTGAAATACCCTTAACTTATTTCACAGCCAAGAAGTCTTTGAAATAATGTGTATTTTTTAGAGAAATCTTCTTATATAATTAGGCAGAAAATCTGACCTGCCATAGTTTACAAAACAGCATAATTTCACTCTTCTCAATGATTAATCTGTTGTATTACACAACCTTGGAGTATTTAGCTTTATCAATGACATGTCCTTGAAAAATGTTTTAGAGATCCTACCAGTCTTTGAAAACATCCTTGTGCCTTGTTTCAGTTCCAGTTTTATGTATATTTTCTGCCTTGCACCCGATTATTCCTTCATCTGATGGATGGCCTTGGGAATCTAATTCTGGTATTGATGGTTTTGGCTGATTGTCTCCCCTTGTAGCTGCTTTCTTCATTATTGTGTAAATTTAGATCATGAGCTCATGTTTAGCTAAACAGCTGACCTTGTAAGAGGCTTAGGTGTGAACGCTCGTAAGTTTCAGCAGAAAGTCGGCAAAGATTTATTTGTGTCCCTCCAATGAGTGGCCCGCAAGGACCCCGTTTTCTACAAGTGTTGGTCCAGTACTCCCTCTAAAGGCAGCGGAATCAGACAGGGGTGCTTTGCGGCCCCCGATCTGGGGCAGGGGCAGTGGGCGGCCTGTGACCCGGCAGGAGCCTCTCCGCGTGTGTCCCAGAGACCCATCTGCCTGCGAACTTCGGTCACCTGGCAGGAAGCTACGATGCCCAGACCTATGCTTATCTGTGCAGCGCGGTGTACTGCGCGGACACGTTCCACACACACTTTAAGTAAGAGGGCGGCCTGAGTGGAAAGGTGAGAGTTTGGGCAGCTGTGCAGACAAAGAAGGCGCCCTTTGGCCTGGGCCTAAAAGCTTGTGACACTCCACTGGGCCTGCCGGGCTCTGAGGGCCCTGCCCTGGGCCCCCTGCTCCCCTGCCCTTTGTTCAGTCACAGCAGAGATGGCCACACCCACTCCCTCAGTGTGGGCAGTGCTCCAACCTCCCTCAGCCCCGCCCCCTCTCCGCAGGTTACCATGGACTACAGAGGCTGCATTCTGAGGCCAGGGCGTTCCGAGAATGCCAAGGGCAGACATGATGACCTTAAATGATTTCCTCTTGTGTCAATGTTGGTAAACTTTAGGAGCTAGGAAATGGTCCACTTTCCAGAAATGTTCAAATTTACTGGCATTTCATATATTCTCTGCTCTAACATTGTCCTGACTCTTTCTGTATATTCTTTACTTATGTTTTGGTTTTCCTTAATCAAAGTGTGTCTTTTAAATCTTTTCAAAGAAGATTCTTTGGACTCACTAAATCACCTCAATTTTATACGTTTTCTGTTGCATTAAGTTCTGCTCATATCTTTATTTATCTTTTCTCTATATTCTCAGGGTTTATTGTTTTCATCTTCTGATGTCAATTAAAACACTTGGTTATTCATTTTAATAAATCTTTTTTCTTATAAAGATTTGAACTTTTGAAGATTCCAGCTTACTTGTACGTGTCTAAGGGTCAGGTCCTCTCCATTGTTGCTGGCCTAAGGCTTAGTACACCATACAGCAATGTATATATTGACCTATTTTCCCCTCGACTTTCTGTGATTCCCTACATCTCACCTTTCTTTGCAGACAAGCCATTTGAAATACCCTTAACTTATTTCACAGCCAAGAAGTCTTTGAAATAATGTGTATTTTTTAGAGAAATCTTCTTATATAATTAGGCAGAAAATCTGACCTGCCATAGTTTACAAAACAGCATAATTTCACTCTTCTCAATGATTAATCTGTTGTATTACACAACCTTGGAGTATTTAGCTTTATCAATGACATGTCCTTGAAAAATGTTTTAGAGATCCTACCAGTCTTTGAAAACATCCTTGTGCCTTGTTTCAGTTCCAGTTTTATGTATATTTTCTGCCTTGCACCCGATTATTCCTACATCTGATGGATGGCCTTGGGAATCTAATTCTGGTATTGATGGTTTTGGCTGATTGTCTCCCCTTGTAGCTGCTTTCTTCATTATTGTGTAAATTTAGATCATGAGCTCATGTTTAGCTACACAGCTGACCTTGTAAGAGGCTTAGGTGTGAACGCTCGTAAGTTTCAGCAGAAAGTCGGCAAAGATTTATTTGTGTCCCTCCAATGAGTGGCCCGCAAGGACCACGTTTTCTACAAGTGATGGTCCAATACTCCATCTAGAGGCAGGGGACTCAGACAGGGCTGCTTTGCGGCCCCCGATCTGGGGCATGGGCAGTGGGCGGACTGTGACCCGGGCAGGAGCCTCTCCGCTTGTGTCCCAGGGACCCATCTGCCTGCGAACCTCGGTCACCTGGCAGGAAGCTAAGATGCCCAGACCTATGCTTATCTGTGCAGCGCGGTGTACTGCGCGGACACGTTCCACACACACTTCAAGTAAGAGGGCGGCCTAAGTGGAAAGATGAGAGTTTGGGCATCTGTGCAGACAAAGAAGGCGCCCTTTGGCCTGGGCCTAAAAGCTTGTGACAGTCCACTGGGCCTGCCGGGCTCTGAGGGCCCTGCCCTGGGCCCCCTGCTCCCCTGCCCTTTGTTCAGTCACAGCAGAAATGGCCACACCCACTCCCTCAGTGAGGGCACTGTTCCAACCTTCCTCAGCCACGCCCCCTCTCCGCAGGTATCCATGGAATACAGAGGCTTCATTCTGAGGCCAGGGCGTTCCGAGAATGCCAAGGGCAGACATGATGACCTTAAATGATTTCCTCTTGGGTCAGTGTTGGTAAACTTTAGGAGCTAGGAAATGGTCCACTTTACAGAAATGTTCAAATTTACTGGCATTTCATATATTGTCTGCTCTAACATTGTCCTGACTCTTTCTGTATATTCTTTACTTATGTTTTGGTTTTCCTTAATCAAAGTGTGTCTTTTAAATCTTTTCAAAGAAGATTCTTTGGACTTACTAAATCACCTGAATTTTATGCGTTTTCTGTTGTATTAAGTTCTGCTCATATCTTTATTTATCTTTTTTCTATGTTCTCAGGGTTTATTGTTTTCATCTTCTGATGTCAATTAAAACACTTGGTTATTCATTTTAATAAATCTTTTTACTTATAAAGATTTGAACTTTTGAAGATTCCAGCTTACTTGTACGTGTCTAAGGGTCAGGTCCTCTCCATTGTTGCTGGCCTAAGGCTTAGTTCACCATACAGCAATGTATATATTGACCGATTTTCCCCTCGACTTTCTGTGATCCCCTACATCTCACCTTTCTTTGCAGACAAGCCATTTGAAATACTCTTAACTTATTTCACAGCCAAAAAGGCTTTGAAATAATGTGTATTTTTTAGAGAAATCTTCTTATATAATTAGGCAGAAAATCTGACCTGCCATAGTTTACAAAACAGCATAATTTCACTCTTCTCAATGATTAATCTGTTGTATTACACAACCTTGGAGTATTTAGCTTTATCAATGACATGTCCTTGAAAAATGTTTTAGAGATCCTACCAGTCTTTGAAAACATCCTTGTGCCTTGTTTCAGTTCCAGTTTTATGTATATTTTCTGCCTTGCACCCGATTATTCCTACATCTGATGGATGGCATTGGGAATCTAATTCTGGTATTGATGGTTTTGGCTGATTGTCTCCCCTTGTAGCTGCTTTCTTCATTATTGTGTAAATTTAGATCATGAGCTCATGTTGAGATAAACAGCTGACCTTGTAAGAGGCTTAGGTGTGAACGCTCGTAAGTTTCAGCAGAAAGTCGGCAAAGATTTATTTGTGTCCCTCCAATGAGTGGCCCGCAAGGACCCCGTTTTCTACAAGTGTTGGTCCAATACTCCCTCTAGAGGCAGGGGACTCAGACAGGGCAGCTTTGTGGCCCCCGATCTGGGGCAGGGGCAGTGGGCGGCCTGTGACCCGGGCAGGAGCCTCTCCGCGTGTGTCCCTGGGTCCCATCTGCCTGCGAACTTCGGTCACCTGGCAGGAAGGTACGATGCCCAGACCTATGCTTAGCTGTACAGCACGGTGTACTGCGTGGACATATTCCACACACACTTCAAGTAAGAGGGCGGCCTGAGTGGAAAGGTGAGAGTTTGGGCAGCTGTGCAGACAAATAAGGCGCCCTTTGGCCTGGGCCTAAATGCTTGTGACAGTCCACTTGGCCTGCCGGGCTCTGAGAGCCCTTCCCTGGCCCCCTGCTCCCCTGCCCTTTGTTCAGTCACAGCAGAGATGGCCACAACCACTCCCTCAGTGAGGGCAGTGTTCCAACCTTCCTCAGCACCGCCCACTCTCCGCAGGTAACCATGGACTACAGAGGCTGCATTATGAGGCCAGGGCGTTCCGAGAATGCCAAGGGCAGACATGATGACCTTAAATGATTTCCTCTTGTGTCAGTGTTGGTAAACTTTATGAGCTAGGAAATGGTCCACTTTCCAGAAATGTTCAAATTTACTGGCATTTCATATATTCTCTGCTCTAACATTGTCCTGACTCTTTCTGTATATTCTTTACTTATGTTTTGGTTTTCCTTAATCAAAGTGTGTCTTTTAAATCTTTTCAAAGAAGATTCTTTGGACTTACTAAATCACCTGAATTTTATACGTTTTCTGTTGTATTAAGTTCTGATCATATCTTTATTTATCTTTTCTCTATGTTCTCAGGGTTTATTGTTTTCATCTTCTGATGTCAATTAAAACACTTGGTTATTCATTTTAATAAAACTTTTTACTTATAAAGATTTGAACTTTTGAAGATTCCAGCTTACTTGTACGTGTCTAAGGGTCAGGTCCTCTCCAATGTTGCTGGCCTAAGGCTTAGTTCACCATGCAGCAATGTATATATTGTCCTATTTTCCCCTCAACTTTCTGTGATTCCCTACATCTCACCTTTCTTTGCAGACAAGCCATTTGAAATACCCTTAACTTATTTCACAGCCAAGAAGTCTTTGAAATAATGTGTATTTTTTAGAGAAATCTTCTTATATAATTAGGCAGAAAATCTGACCTGCCATAGTTTTCAAAACAGCATAATTTCACTCTTCTCAATGATTAATCTGTTGTATTACACAACCTTGGAGTATTTAGCTTTATCAATGACATGTCCTTGAAAAATGTTTTAGAGATCCTACCAGTCTTTGAAAACATCCTTGTGCCTTGTTTCAGTTCCAGTTTTATGTATATTTTCTGCCTTGCACCCGATTATTCCTTCATCTGATGGATGGCCTTGGGAATCTAATTCAGGTATTGATGGTTTTGGCTGATTGTCTCCCCTTGTAGCTGCTTTCTTCATTATTTGTAAATTTAGATCATGAGCTCATGTTTAGCTAAACAGCTGACCTTGTAAGAGGCTTAGGTGTGAACGCTTGTAAGTTTCAGCAGAAAGTCGGCAAAGATTTATTTGTGTCCCTCCAATGAGTGGCCCGCAAGGACCCCGTTTTCTACAAGTGTTGGTCCAATACTCCCTCTAGAGGCAGGGGACTCAGACAGGTCTGCTTTGCGGCCCCCGGTCTGGGGCAGGGGCAGTGAGCGGCCTGTGACCCGGGCAGGAGCCCCTCCGCGTGTGTCCCAGGGACCCATCTGCCTGCGAAATTCGGTCACCTGGCAGGAAGCTACGATGCCCAGAACTATGCTTAGCTGTGCAGCGCGGTGTACTGCACGGACACGTTCCACACACACTTCAAGTAAGAGGGCGGCCTGAGTGGAAAGGTGAGAGTTTGGGCAGCTGTGGAGACAAAGAAGGCGCCTTTTGGCCTGGGCCTAAAAACTTGTGACACTCCACTGGGCCTGCCGGGCTCTGAGGGCCCTGCCCTGGGCCCCATGCTCCCCTGCCCTTTGTTCAGTCACAGCAGAGATGGCCACACCCACTCCCTCAGTGTGGGCAGTGTTCCAACCTCCCTCAGCCCCGCCCCCTCTCCGCAGGTTACCATGGACTACAGAGGCTGCATTCTGAGGCCAGGGCGTTCCGAGAATGCCAAGGGCAGACATGATGACCTTAAATGATTTCCTCTTGTGTCAATGTTGGTAAACTTTAGGAGCTAGGAAATGGTCCACTTTCCAGAAATGTTCAAATTTACTGGCATTTCATATATTCTCTGCTTTAACATTGTCCTGACTCTTTCTGTATATTCTTTACTTATGTTTTGGTTTTCCTTAATCAAAGTGTGTCTTTTAAATCTTTTCAAAGAAGATTCTTTGGACTCACTAAATCACCTCAATTTTATACGTTTTCTGTTGTATTAAGTTCTGCTCATATCTTTATTTATCTTTTCTCTATATTCTCAGGGTTTATTGTTTTCATCTTCTGATGTCAATTAAAACACTTGGTTATTCATTTTAATAAATCTTTTTTCTTATAAAGATTTGAACTTTTGAAGATTCCAGCTTACTTGTACGTGTCTAAGGGTCAGGTCCTCTCCATTGTTGCTGGCCTAAGGCTTAGTACACCATACAGCAATGTATATATTGACCTATTTTCCCCTCGACTTTCTGTGATTCCCTACATCTCACCTTTCTTTGCAGACAAGCCATTTGAAATACCCTTAACTTATTTCACAGCCAAGAAGTCTTTGAAATAATGTGTATTTTTTAGAGAAATCTTCTTATATAATTAGGCAGAAAATCTGACCTGCCATAGTTTACAAAACAGCATAATTTCACTCTTCTCAATGATTAATCTGTTGTATTACACAACCTTGGAGTATTTAGCTTTATCAATGACATGTCCTTGAAAAATGTTTTAGAGATCCTACCAGTCTTTGAAAACATCCTTGTGCCTTGTTTCAGTTCCAGTTTTATGTATATTTTCTGCCTTGCACCCGATTATTCCTTCATATGATGGATGGCCTTGGGAATCTAATTCTGGTATTGATGGTTTTGGCTGATTGTCTCCCCTTGTAGCTGCTTTCTTCATTATTGTGTAAATTTAGATCATGAGCTCATGTTTAGCTAAACAGCTGACCTTGTAAGAGGCTTAGGTGTGAACGCTCGTAAGTTTCAGCAGAAAGTCGGCAAAGATTTATTTGTGTCCCTCCAATGAGTGGCCCGCAAGGACCCCGTTTTCTACAAGTGTTGGTCCAGTACTCCCTCTAAAGGCAGCGGAATCAGACAGGGGTGCTTTGCGGCCCCCGATCTGGGGCAGGGGCAGTGGGCGGCCTGTGACCCGGCAGGAGCCTCTCCGCGTGTGTCCCAGAGACCCATCTGCCTGCGAACTTCGGTCACCTGGCAGGAAGCTACGAAGCCCAGACCTATGCTTATCTGTGCAGCCCGGTGTACTGCGCGGACACGTTCCACACACACTTTAAGTAAGAGGGCGGCCTGAGTGGAAAGGTGAGAATTTGGGCAGCTGTGCAGACAAAGAAGGCGCCCTTTGGCCTGGGCCTAAAAGCTTGTGACACTCCACTGGGCCTGCCGGGCTCTGAGGGCCCTGCCTTGGGCCCCCTGCTCCCCTGCCCTTTGTTCAGTCACAGCAGAGATTGCCACACCCACTCCCTCAGTGAGGGCAGTGTTCTAACCTCCCTCAGCCCTGCCCCCACTCCGCAGGTTACCATGGACTACAGAGGCTGCATTCTGAGGCCAGGGCGTTCCAAGGATACCAAGGGAAGACATGATGACCTTAAATGATTTCCTCTTGTGTCAGTGTTGGTAAACTTTAAGAGCTAGGAAATGGTCCACTTTACAGAAATGTTCAAATTTACTGGCATTTCATATATTCTCTGCTCTAACATTGTCCTGACTCTTTCTGTATATTCTTTACTTATGTTTTGGTTTTCCTTAATCAAAGTGTGTCTTTTAAATCTTTTCAAAGAAGCTTCTTTGGACTTACTAAATCACCTGAATTTTATACGTTTTCTGTTGTATTAAGTTCTGCTCATATCTTTATTTATCTTTTCTCTATGTTCTCAGGGTTTATTGTTTTCATCTTCTGATGTCAATTAAAACACTTGGTTATTCATTTTAATAAATCTTTTTACTTATAAAGATTTGAACTTTTGAAGATTCCAGCTTACTTGTACGTGTCTAAGGGTCAGGTCCTCTCCATTGTTGCTGGCCTAAGGCTTAGTTCACCATACAGCAATGTATATATTGACCTATTTTCCCCTCGACTTTCTGTGATTCGCTACATCTCACCTTTCTTTGCAGACAAGCCGTTTGAAATACCCTTAACTTATTTCACAGCCAATAAGTCTTTGAAATAATGTGTATTTTTTAGAGAAATCTTCTTATATAATTAGGCAGAAAATCTGACCTGCCATAGTTTACAAAACAGCATAATTTCACTCTTCTCAATGATTAATCTGTTGTATTACACAACCTTGGAGTATTTAGCTTTATCAATGACATGTCCTTGAAAAATGTTTTAGAGATCCTACCAGTCTTTGAAAACATCCTTGTGCCTTGTTTCAGTTCCAGTTTTATGTATATTTTCTGCCTTGCACCCGATTATTCCTACATCTGATGGATGGCCTTGGGAATCTAATTCTGGTATTGATGGTTTTGGCTGATTGTCTCCCCTTGTAGCTGCTTTCTTCATTATTGTGTAAATTTAGATCATGAGCTCATGTTTAGCTAAACAGCTGACCTTGTAAGAGGCTTAGGTGTGAACGCTCGTAAGTTTCAGCAGAAAGTCGGCAAAGATTTATTTGTGTCCCTCCAATGAGTGGCCCGCAAGGACCCCGTTTTCTACAAGTGATGGTCCAATACTCCATCTAGAGGCAGGGGACTCAGACAGGGCTGCTTTGCGGCCCCCGATCTGGGGCATGGGCAGTGGGCGGACTGTGACCCGGGCAGGAGCCTCTCCGCTTGTGTCCCAGGGACCCATCTGCCTGCGAACCTCGGTCACCTGGCAGGAAGCTACGATGCCCAGACCTATGCTTATCTGTGCAGCGCGGTGTACTGCGCGGACACGTTCCACACACACTTCAAGTAAGAGGGCGGCCTAAGTGGAAAGATGAGAGTTTGGGCATCTGTGCAGACAAAGAAGGCGCCCTTTGGCCTGGGCCTAAAAGCTTGTGACAGTCCACTGGGCCTGCCGGGCTCTGAGGGCCCTGCCCTGGGCCCCCTGCTCCCCTGCCATTTGTTCAGTCACAGCAGAAATGGCCACACCCACTCCCTCAGTGAGGGCAGTGTTCCAACATCCCTCAGCCACGCCCCCTCTCCGCAGGTAACCATGGACTACAGAGGCTTCATTCTGAGGCCAGGGCGTTCCGAGAATGCCAAGGGAAGACATGATGACCTTAAATGATTTCCTCTTGGGTCAGTGTTGGTAAACTTTAGGAGCTAGGAAATGGTCCACTTTACAGAAATGTTCAAATTTACTGGCATTTCATATATTGTCTGCTCTAACATTGTCCTGACTCTTTCTGTATATTCTTTACTTATGTTTTTGTTTTCCTTAATCAAAGTGTGTCTTTTAAATCTTATCAAAGAAGATTCTTTGGACTTACTAAATCACCTGAATTTTATGCGTTTTCTGTTGTATTAGGTTCTGCTCATATCTTTATTTATCTTTTTTCTATGTTCTCAGGGTTTATTGTTTTCATCTTCTGATGTCAATTAAAACACTTGGTTATTCATTTTAATAAATCTTTTTACTTATAAAGATTTGAACTTTTGAAGATTCCAGCTTACTTGTACGTGTCTAAGGGTCAGGTCCTCTCCATTGTTGCTGGCATAAGGCTTAGTTCACCATACAGCAATGTATATATTGACCTATTTTCCCCTCGACTTTCTGTGATCCCCTACATCTCACCTTTCTTTGCAGACAAGCCATTTGAAATACTCTTAACTTATTTCACAGCCAATAAGGCTTTGAAATAATGTGTATTTTTTAGAGAAATCTTCTTATATAATTAGTCAGAAAATCTGACCTGCCATAGTTTTCAAAACAGCATAATTTCACTCTTCTCAATGATTAATCTGTTGTATTACACAACCTTTGTGTATTTAGCTTTATCAATGACATGTCCTTGAAAAATGTTTTAGAGATCCTACCAGTCTTTGAAAACATCCTTGTGCCTTGTTTCAGTTCCAGTTTTATGTATATTTTCTGCCTTGCACCCGATTATTAATACATCTGATGGATGGCATTGGGAATCTAATTCTGGTATTGATGGTTTTGGCTGATTGTCTCCCCTTGTAGCTGCTTTCTTCATTATTGTGTAAATTTAGATCATGAGCTCATGTTTAGCGAAACAGCTGACCTTGTAAGAGGCTTAGGTGTGAACGCTCGTAAGTTTCAGCAGAAAGTCGGCAAAGATTTATTTGTGTCCCTCCAATGAGTGGCCCGCAAGGACCCCGTTTTCTACAAGTGTTGGTCCAGTACTCCCTCTAGAGGCAGCGGAATCAGACAGGGCTGCTTTGCGGCCCCCGATCTGGGGCAGGGGCAGTGGGCGGCCTGTGACCCGGCAGGAGCCTCTCCGCGTGTGTCCCAGAGACCCATCTGCCTGCGAACTTCGGTCACCTGGCAGGAAGCTACGATGCTCAGACCTATGCTTATCTGTGCAGCGCGGTGTACTGCGCGGACACGTTCCACACACACTTTAAGTAAGAGGGCGGCCTGAGTGGAAAGGTGAGAGTTTGGGCAGCTGTGCAGACAAAGAAGGCGCCCTTTGGCCTGAGCCTAAAAGCTTGTGACACTCCACTGGGCCTGCCGGGCTCTGAGGGCCCTGCCCTTGGCCCCCTGCTCCCCTGCCCTTTGTTCAGTCACAGCAGAGATGGCCACACCCACTCCCTCAGTGTGGGCAGTGTTCCAACCTCCCTCAGCCCCGCCCCCTCTCCGCAGGTTACCATGGACTACAGAGGCTGCATTCTGAGGCCAGGGCGTTCCGAGAATGCCAAGGGCAGACATGATGACCTTAAATGATTTCCTCTTGTGTCAATGTTGGTAAACTTTAGGAGCTAGGAAATGGTCCACTTTCCAGAAATGTTCAAATTTACTGGCATTTCATATATTCTCTGCTCTAACATTGTCCTGACTCTTTCTGTATATTCTTTACTTATGTTTTGGTTTTCCTTAATCAAAGTGTGTCTTTTAAATCTTTTCAAAGAAGATTCTTTGGACTCACTAAATCACCTCAATTTTATACGTTTTCTGTTGTATTAAGTTCTGCTCATATCTTTATTTATCTTTTCTCTATATTCTCAGGGTTTATTGTTTTCATCTTCTGATGTCAATTAAAACACTTGGTTATTCATTTTAATAAATCTTTTTTCTTATAAAGATTTGAACTTTTGAAGATTCCAGCTTACTTGTACGTGTCTAAGGGTCAGGTCGTCTCCATTGTTGTTGGCCTAAGGCTTAGTACACCATACAGCAATGTATATATTGACCTATTTTCCCCTCGACTTTCTGTGATTCCCTACATCTCACCTTTCTTTGCAGACAAGCCATTTGAAATACCCTTAACTTATTTCACAGCCAAGAAGTCTTTGAAATAATGTGTATTTTTTAGAGAAATCTTCTTATATAATTAGGCAGAAAATCTGACCTGCCATAGTTTACAAAACAGCATAATTTCACTCTTCTCAATGATTAATCTGTTGTATTACACAACCTTGGAGTATTTAGCTTTATCAATGACATGTCCTTGAAAAATGTTTTAGAGATCCTACCAGTCTTTGAAAACATCCTTGTGCCTTGTTTCAGTTCCAGTTTTATGTATATTTTCTGCCTTGCACCCGATTATTCCTACATCTGATGGATGGCATTGGGAATCTAATTCTGGTATTGATGGTTTTGGCTGATTGTCTCCCCTTGTAGCTGCTTTCTTCATTATTGTGTAAATTTAGATCATGAGCTCATGTTTAGATAAACAGCTGACCTTGTAAGAGGCTTAGGTGTGAACGCTCGTAAGTTTCAGCAGAAAGTCGGCAAAGATTTATTTGTGTCCCTCCAATGAGTGGCCCGCAAGGACCCCGTTTTCTACAAGTGTTGGTCCAATACTCACTCTAGAGGCAGGGGACTCAGACAGGGCAGCTTTGCGGCCCCCGATCTGGGGCAGGGGCAGTGGGCGGCCTGTGACCCGGGCAGGAGCCTCTCCGCGTGTGTCCCTGGGTCCCATCTGCCTGCGAACTTCGGTCACCTGGCAGGAAGCTACGATGCCCAGACCTATGCTTAGCTGTACAGCACGGTTTACTGCGTGGACATATTCCACACACACTTCAAGTAAGAGGGCGGCCTGAGTGGAAAGGTGAGAGTTTGGGCAGCTGTGCAGACAAATAAGGCGCCCTCTGGCCTGGGCCTAAATGCTTGTGACAGTCCACTTGGCCTGCCGGGCTCTGAGAGCCCTTCCCTGGCCCCCTGCTCCCCTGCCCTTTGTTCAGTCACAGCAGAGATGGCCACACCCACTCCCTCAGTGAGGGCAGTGTTCCAACTTTCCTCAGCCCCGCCCACTCTCCGCAGGTAACCATGGACTACAGAGGCTGCATTCTGAGGCCAGGGCGTTCCGAGAATACCAAGGGCAGACATGATGACCTTAAATGATTTCCTCTTGTGTCAGTGTTGGTAAACTTTAGGAGCTAGGAAATGGTCCACTTTCCAGAAATGTTCAAATTTACTGGCATTTCATATATTCTCTGCTCTAACATTGTCCTGACTCTTTCTGTATATTCTTTACTTATGTTTTGGTTTTCCTTAATCAAAGTGTGTCTTTTAAATCTTTTCAAAGAAGATTCTTTGGACTTACTAAATCACCTGAATTTTATACGTTTTCTGTTGTATTAAGTTCTGATCATATCTTTATTTATCTTTTCTCTATGTTCTCAGGGTTTATTGTTTTCATCTTCTGATGTCAATTAAAACACTTGGTTATTCATTTTAATAAAACTTTTTACTTATAAAGATTTGAACTTTTGAAGATTCCAGCTTACTTGTACGTGTCTAAGGGTCAGGTCCTCTCCAATGTTGCTGGCCTAAGGCTTAGTTCACCATGCAGCAATGTATATATTGACCTATTTTCCCCTCGACTTTCTGTGATTCCCTACATCTCACCTTTCTTTGCAGACAAGCCATTTGAAATACCCTTAACTTATTTCACAGCCAAGAAGTCTTTGAAATAATGTGTATTTTTTAGAGAAATCTTCTTATATAATTAGGCAGAAAATCTGACCTGCCATAGTTTTCAAAACAGCATAATTTCACTCTTCTCAATGATTGATCTGTTGTATTACACAACCTTGTAGTATTTAGCTTTATCAATGACATGTCCTTGAAAAATGTTTTAGAGATCCTACCAGTCTTTGAAAACATCCTTGTGCCTTGTTTCAGTTCCAGTTTTATGTATATTTTCTGCCTTGCACCCGATTATTCCTTCATCTGATGGATGGCCTTGGGAATCTAATTCAGGTATTGATGGTTTTGGCTGATTGTCTCCCCTTGTAGCTGCTTTCTTCATTATTTGTAAATTTAGATCATGAGCTCATGTTTAGCTAAACAGCTGACCTTGTAAGAGGCTCAGGTGTGAACGCTTGTAAGTTTCAGCAGAAAGTCGGCAAAGATTTATTTGTGTCCCTCCAATGAGTGGCCCGCAAGGACCCCGTTTTCTACAAGTGTTGGTCCAATACTCCCTCTAGAGGCAGGGGACTCAGACAGGGCTGCTTTGCGGCCCCCGGTCTGGGGCAGGGTCAGTGGGCGGCCTGTGACCCGGGCAGGAGCCCCTCCGCGTGTGTCCCAGGGACCCATCTTCCTGCGAACTTCGGTCACCTGGCAGGAAGCTACGATGCCCAGACCTATGCTTATCTGTGCAGCGCGGTGTACTGCGCGGACACGTTCCACACACACTTTAAGTAAGAGGGCGGCCTGAGTGGAAAGGTGAGAGTTTGGGCAGCTGTGCAGACAAAGAAGGCGCCCTTTGGCCTGGGCCTAAAAGCTTGTGACACTCCACTGGGCCTGCCGGGCTCTGAGGGCCCTGCCCTGGGCCCCCTGCTCCCCTGCCCTTTGTTCAGTCACAGCAGAGATGGCCACACCCACTCCCTCAGTGTGGGCAGTGTTCCAACCTCCCTCAGCCCCGCCCCCTCTCCGCAGGTTACCATGGACTACAGAGGCTGCATTCTGAGGCCAGGGCGTTCCGAGAATGCCAAGGGCAGACATGATGACCTTAAATGATTTCCTCTTGTGTCAATGTTGGTAAACTTTAGGAGCTAGGAAATGGTCCACTTTCCAGAAATGTTCAAATTTACTGGCATTTCATATATTCTCTGCTCTAACATTGTCCTGACTCTTTCTGTATATTCTTTACTTATGTTTTGGTTTTCCTTAATCAAAGTGTGTCTTTTAAATCTTTTCAAAGAAGATTCTTTGGACTCACTAAATCACCTCAATTTTATACGTTTTCTGTTGTATTAAGTTCTGCTCATATCTTTATTTATCTTTTCTCTATATTCTCAGGGTTTATTGTTTTCATCTTCTGATGTCAATTAAAACACTTGGTTATTCATTTTAATAAATCTTTTTTCTTATAAAGATTTGAACTTTTGAAGATTCCAGCTTACTTGTACGTGTCTAAGGGTCAGGTCCTCTCCATTGTTGCTGGCCTAAGGCTTAGTACACCATACAGCAATGTATATATTGACCTATTTTCCCCTCGACTTTCTGTGATTCCCTACATCTCACCTTTCTTTGCAGACAAGCCATTTGAAATACCCTTAACTTATTTCACAGCCAAGAAGTCTTTGAAATAATGTGTATTTTTTAGAGAAATCTTCTTATATAATTAGGCAGAAAATCTGACCTGCCATAGTTTACAAAACAGCATAATTTCACTCTTCTCAATGATTAATCTGTTGTATTACACAACCTTGGAGTATTTAGCTTTATCAATGACATGTCCTTGAAAAATGTTTTAGAGATCCTACCAGTCTTTGAAAACATCCTTGTGCCTTGTTTCAGTTCCAGTTTTAGGTATATTTTCTGCCTTGCACACGATTATTCCTTCATCTGATGGATGGCCTGTGGAATCTAATCCTGGTATTGATGGTTTTGGCTGATTGTCTCCCCTTGTAGCTGCTTTCTTCTTTATTGTGTAAATTTAGATCATGAGCTCATGTTTAGCTAAACAGCTGACCTTGTAAGAGGCTTAGGTTTGAATGCTCGTAAGTTTCAGCAGAAAGTTGGCAAAGATTTATTTGTGTCCCTCCAATGAGTGGCCCTCAAGGACCCCGTTTTCTACAAGTGTTGGTCCAATACTCCCTCTAGAGGCAGGGGACTCAGACAGGGCTGCTTTGCGGCCCCCGATCTGGGGCAGGGGCAGTGGGCGACCTGTGACCCGGGCAGGAGCCCCTCCGCGTGTGTCCCAGGGACCCATCTCCCTGCGAACTTCGGTCACCTGGCAGGAAGGTACGATGCCCAGAACTATGCTTAGCTGTGCAGCGCGGTGTACTGCGCGGACAGGTTCCACACACACTTCAAGTAACAGGGCGGCCTGAGTGGAAAGGTGAGAGTTTGGGCAGCTGTGCAGACAAAGAAGGCGACCTTTGGCCTGGGCCTAAATGCTTGTGACACTCCACTGGGCCTGCCGGGCTCTGAGGGCCCTGCCCTGGGCCCCCTGCTCCCCTGCCCTTTGTTCAGTCACAGCAGAGATGGCCACACCCACTCCCTCAGTGAGGGCAGTGTTCCAACCTCCCTCAGCCCCGCCCCCTCTCCGCAGGTTACCATGGACTACAGAGGCTGCATTCTGAGGCCAGGGCTTTCTGAGAATGCCAAGGGCAGACATGATGACCTTAAATGATTTCCTCTTGTGTCAGTGTTGGTAAACTTTAGGAGCTAGGAAATGGTCCACTTTACAGAAATGTTCAAATTTACTGGCATTTCTTATATTCTCTGCTCTAACATTGTCCTGACTCTTTCTGTATATTCTTTACTTATGTTTTGGTTTTCCTTAATCAAAGTGTGTCTTTTAAATCTTTTCAAAGAAAATTCTTTGGACTTACTAAATCACCTGAATTTTATACGTTTTCTGTTGTATTAATTTCTGCTCATATCTTTATTTATCTTTTCTCTATGTTCTCAGGGTTTATTGTTTTCATCTTCTGATGTCAATTAAAACACTTGGTTATTCATTTTAGTAAATCTTTTTACTTATAAAGATTTGAACTTTTGAAGATTCCAGCTTACTTGTACGTGTCTAAGGGTCAGGTCCTCTCCATTGTTGCTGGCCTAAGGCTTAGTTCACCATACAGCAATGTATATATTGACCTATTTTCCCCTCGACTTTCTGTGATTCCCTACATCTCACCTTTCTTTGCAGACAAGCCATTTGAAATACCCTTAACTTATTTCACAGCCAATAAGTCTTTGAAATAATGTGTATTTTTTAGAGAAATCTTCTTATATAATTAGGCAGAAAATCTGACCTGCCATAGTTTACAAAACAGCATAATTTCACTCTTCTCAATGATTAATCTGTTGTATTACACCACCTTGGAGTATTTAGCTTTATCAATGACATGTCCTTGAAAAATGTTTTAGAGATCCTACCAGTCTTTGAAAACAACCTTGTGCCTTGTTTCAGTTCCAGTTTTATGTATATTTTCTGCCTTGCACCCGATTATTCCTACATCTGATGGATGGCCTTGGGAATCTAATTTTGGTATTGATGGTTTTGGCTGATTGTCTCCCCTTATAGCTGCTTTCTTCAATATTGTGTAAATTTAGATCATGAGCTCATGTTTAGCTAAACAGCTGACCTTGTAAGAGGCTTAGGTGTGAACGCTCGTAAGTTTCAGCAGAAAGTCGGCAAAGATTTATTTGTGTCCCTCCAATGAGTGGCCCGAAAGGACCCTGTTTTCTACAAGTGTTGGACCAATACTCCCTCTAGAGGCAGGGGACTGAGACAGGGCTGCTTTGCGGCCCCCAATCTGGGGCAGGGGCAGTGGGCGGACTGTGACCCGGGCAGGAGCCCCTCCGCGTGTGTCCCAGGGACACATCTGCCTGCGAAATTCGGTCACCTGGCAGGAAGCTACGATGCCCAGACCTATGCTTAGCTGTGCAGCGCGGTATACTGCACGGACACGTTCCACACACACTTCAAGTAAGAGGGCGGCCTGAGTGGAAAAGTGAGAGTTTGGGCAGCTGTGCAGACAAAGAAGGCGCCCTTTGGCCTGGGCCTAAAAGCTTGTGACACTCCACTGGGCCTGCCGGGCTCTGAGGGCCCTGCCCTGGGCCCCCTGCTCCCCTGCCCTTTGTTCAGTCACAGCAGAGATGGCCACACCCACTCCCTCAGTGAGGGCAGTGTTCCAACCTCCCTCAGCCCCGCCCCCTCTCCGCAGGTTACCATGGACTACAGAGGCTGCGTTCTGAGGCCAGGGCGTTCCGAGAATGCCTAGGGCAGACATGATGACCTTAAATGATTTCCTCTTGTGTCAGTGTTGGTAAACTTTAGGAGCTAGGAAATGGTCCACTTGACAGAAATGTTCAAATTTACTGGCATTTCATATATTCTCTGCTCTAACATTGTCCTGACTCTTTCTGTATATCCTTTACTTATGTTTTGGTTTTCCTTAATCAAAGTGTGTCTTTTAAATCTTTTCAAAGAAGATTCTTTGGACTTACTAAATCACCTCAATTTTATAAGTTTTCTGTAGTAATAAGTTTTGCTCATATCTTTAGTCATCATTTTTCTATGTTCTCAGGGTTTATTGTTTTCATCTTCTGATGTCAATTAAAACACTTGGTTATTCATTTTAATAAATCTTTTTACTTATAAAGATTTGAACTTTTGAAGATTCCAGCTTACTTGTACGTGTCTAAGGGTCAGGTCCTCTCCATTGTTGCTGGCCTAAGGCTTAGTTCACCAGAGAGCAATGTATATATTGACCTATTTTCCCCTCGACTTTCTGTGATTCCCTACATCTCACCTTTCTTTGCAGACAAGCCATTTGAAATACCCTTAACTTATTTCACAGCCAAGAAGTCTTTGAAATAATGTGTATTTTTTAGAGAAATCTTCTTATATAATTAGTCAGAAAATCTGACCTGCCATAGTTTACAAAACAGCATAATTTCACTCTTCTCAATGATTAATCTGTTGTATTACACAACCTTGGAGTATTTAGCTTTATCAATGACATGTCCTTGAAAAATGTTTTAGAGATCCTACCAGTCTTTGAAAACATCCTTGTGCCTTGTTTCAGTTCCAGTTTTATGTATATTTTCTGCCTTGCACCCGATTATTCCTTCATCTGATGGATGGCCTTGGGAATCTAATTCTGGTATTGATGGTTTTGGCTGATTGTCTCCCCTTGTAGCTGCTTTCTTCATTATTGTGTAAATTTAGATCATGAGCTCATGTTTAGCTAAACAGCTGACCTTGTAAGAGGCTTAGGTGTGAACGCTCGTAAGTTTCAGCAGAAAGTCGGCAAAGATTTATTTGTGTCCCTCCAATGAGTGGCCCGCAAGGACCCCGTTTTCTACAAGTGTTGGTCCAGTACTCCCTCTAAAGGCAGCGGAATCAGATAGGGGTGCTTTGCGGCCCCCTATCTGGGGCAGGGGCAGTGGGCGGCCTGTGACCCGGCAGGAGCCTCTCCGCGTGTGTCCCAGAGACCCATCTGCCTGCGAACTTCGGTCACCTGGCAGGAAGCTACGATGCCCAGACCTATGCTTATCTGTGCAGCGCGGTGTACTGCGCGGACACGTTCCACACACACTTTAAGTAAGAGGGCGGCCTGAGTGGAAAGGTGAGAGTTTGGGCAGCTGTGCAGACAAAGAAGGCGCCCTTTGGCCTGGGCCTAAAAGCTTGTGACACTCCACTGGGCCTGCCGGGCTCTGAGGGCCCTGCCCTGGGCCCCCTGCTCCCCTGCCCTTTGTTCAGTCACAGCAGAGATGGCCACACCCACTCCCTCAGTGTGGGCAGTGTTCCAACCTCCCTCAGCCCCGCCCCCTCTCCGCAGGTTACCATGGACTACAGAGGCTGCATTCTGAGGCCAGGGCGTTCCGAGAATGCCAAGGGCAGACATGATGACCTTAAATGATTTCCTCTTGTGTCAATGTTGGTAAACTTTAGGAGCTAGGAAATGGTCCACTTTCCAGAAATGTTCAAATTTACTGGCATTTCATATATTCTCTGCTCTAACATTGTCCTGACTCTTTCTGTATATTCTTTACTTATGTTTTGGTTTTCCTTAATCAAAGTGTGTCTTTTAAATCTTTTCAAAGAAGATTCTTTGGACTCACTAAATCACCTCAATTTTATACGTTTTCTGTTGTATTAAGTTCTGCTCATATCTTTATTTATCTTTTCTCTATATTCTCAGGGTTTATTGTTTTCATCTTCTGATGTCAATTAAAACACTTGGTTATTCATTTTAATAAATCTTTTTTCTTATAAAGATTTGAACTTTTGAAGATTCCAGCTTACTTGTACATGTCTAAGGGTCAGGTCCTCTCCATTGTTGCTGGCCTAAGGCTTAGTACACCATACAGCAATGTATATATTGACCTATTTTCCCCTCGACTTTCTGTGATTCCCTACATCTCACCTTTCTTTGCAGACAAGCCATTTGAAATACCCTTAACTTATTTCACAGCCAAGAAGTCTTTGAAATAATGTGTATTTTTTAGAGAAATCTTCTTATATAATTAGGCAGAAAATCTGACCTGCCATAGTTTACAAAACAGCATAATTTCACTCTTCTCAATGATTAATCTGTTGTATTACACAACCTTGGAGTATTTAGCTTTATCAATGACATGTCCTTGAAAAATGTTTTAGAGATCCTACCAGTCTTTGAAAACATCCTTGTGCCTTGTTTCAGTTCCAGTTTTAGGTATATTTTCTGCCTTGCACACGATTATTCCTTCATCTGATGGATGGCCTGTGGAATCTAATCCTGGTATTGATGGTTTTGGCTGATTGTCTCCCCTTGTAGCTGCTTTCTTCATTATTGTGTAAATTTAGATCATGAGCTCATGTTTAGCTAAACAGCTGACCTTGTAAGAGGCTTAGGTTTGAATGCTCGTAAGTTTCAGCAGAAAGTCGGCAAAGATTTATTTGTGTCCCTCCAATGAGTGGCCCTCAAGGACCCCGTTTTCTACAAGTGTTGGTCCAATACTCCCTCTAGAGGCAGGGGACTCAGACAGGGCTGCTTTGCGGCCCCCGATCTGGGGCAGGGGCAGTGGGCGACCTGTGACCCGGGCAGGAGCCCCTCCGCGTGTGTCCCAGGGACCCATCTCCCTGCGAACTTCGGTCACCTGGCAGGAAGGTACGATGCCCAGAACTATGCTTAGCTGTGCAGCGCGGTGTACTGCGCGGACAGGTTCCACACACACTTCAAGTAACAGGGCGGCCTGAGTGGAAAGGTGAGAGTTTGGGCAGCTGTGCAGACAAAGAAGGCGACCTTTGGCCTGGGCCTAAATGCTTGTGACACTCCACTGGGCCTGCCGGGCTCTGAGGGCCCTGCCCTGGGCCCCCTGCTCCCCTGCCCTTTGTTCAGTCACAGCAGAGATGGCCACACCCACTCCCTCAGTGAGGGCAGTGTTCCAACCTCCCTCAGCCCCGCCCCCTCTCCGCAGGTTACCATGGACTACAGAGGCTGCATTCTGAGGCCAGGGCGTTCTGAGAATGCCAAGGGCAGACATGATGACCTTAAATGATTTCCTCTTGTGTCAGTGTTGGTAAACTTTAGGAGCTAGGAAATGGTCCACTTTACAGAAATGTTCAAATTTACTGGCATTTCTTATATTCTCTGCTCTAACATTGTCCTGACTCTTTCTGTATATTCTTTACTTATGTTTTGGTTTTCCTTAATCAAAGTGTGTCTTTTAAATCTTTTCAAAGAAAATTCTTTGGACTTACTAAATCACCTGAATTTTATACGTTTTCTGTTGTATTAATTTCTGCTCATATCTTTATTTATCTTTTCTCTATGTTCTCAGGGTTTATTGTTTTCATCTTCTGATGTCAATTAAAACACTTGGTTATTCATTTTAGTAAATCTTTTTACTTATAAAGATTTGAACTTTTGAAGATTCCAGCTTACTTGTACGTGTCTAAGGGTCAGGTCCTCTCCATTGTTGCTGGCCTAAGGCTTAGTTCACCATACAGCAATGTATATATTGACCTATTTTCCCCTCGACTTTCTGTGATTCCCTACATCTCACCTTTCTTTGCAGACAAGCCATTTGAAATACCCTTAACTTATTTCACAGCCAATAAGTCTTTGAAATAATGTGTATTTTTTAGAGAAATCTTCTTATATAATTAGGCAGAAAATCTGACCTGCCATAGTTTACAAAACAGCATAATTTCACTCTTCTCAATGATTAATCTGTTGTATTACACCACCTTGGAGTATTTAGCTTTATCAATGACATGTCCTTGAAAAATGTTTTAGAGATCCTACCAGTCTTTGAAAACAACCTTGTGCCTTGTTTCAGTTCCAGTTTTATGTATATTTTCTGCCTTGCACCCGATTATTCCTACATCTGATGGATGGCCTTGGGAATCTAATTTTGGTATTGATGGTTTTGGCTGATTGTCTCCCCTTATAGCTGCTTTCTTCAATATTGTGTAAATTTAGATCATGAGCTCATGTTTAGCTAAACAGCTGACCTTGTAAGAGGCTTAGGTGTGAACGCTCGTAAGTTTCAGCAGAAAGTCGGCAAAGATTTATTTGTGTCCCTCCAATGAGTGGCCCGAAAGGACCCTGTTTTCTACAAGTGTTGGACCAATACTCCCTCTAGAGGCAGGGGACTGAGACAGGGCTGCTTTGCGGCCCCCAATCTGGGGCAGGGGCAGTGGGCGGACTGTGACCCGGGCAGGAGCCCCTCCGCGTGTGTCCCAGGGACACATCTGCCTGCGAAATTCGGTCACCTGGCAGGAAGCTACGATGCCCAGACCTATGCTTAGCTGTGCAGCGCGGTATACTGCACGGACACGTTCCACACACACTTCAAGTAAGAGGGCGGCCTGAGTGGAAAAGTGAGAGTTTGGGCAGCTGTGCAGACAAAGAAGGCGCCCTTTGGCCTGGGCCTAAAAGCTTGTGACACTCCACTGGGCCTGCCGGGCTCTGAGGGCCCTGCCCTGGGCCCCCTGCTCCCCTGCCCTTTGTTCAGTCACAGCAGAGATGGCCACACCCACTCCCTCAGTGAGGGCAGTGTTCCAACCTCCCTCGGCCCCGCCCCCTCTCCGCAGGTTACCATGGACTACAGAGGCTGCATTCTGAGGCCAGGGCGTTCCGAGAATGCCTAGGGCAGACATGATGACCTTAAATGATTTCCTCTTGTGTCAGTGTTGGTAAACTTTAGGAGCTAGGAAATGGTCCACTTGACAGAAATGTTCAAATTTACTGGCATTTCATATATTCTCTGCTCTAACATTGTCCTGACTCTTTCTGTATATCCTTTACTTATGTTTTGGTTTTCCTTAATCAAAGTGTGTCTTTTAAATCTTTTCAAAGAAGATTCTTTGGACTTACTAAATCACCTCAATTTTATAAGTTTTCTGTAGTATTAAGTTTTGCTCATATCTTTAGTCATCATTTTTCTATGTTCTCAGGGTTTATTGTTTTCATCTTCTGATGTCAATTAAAACACTTGGTTATTCATTTTAATAAATCTTTTTACTTATAAAGATTTGAACTTTTGAAGATTCCAGCTTACTTGTACGTGTCTAAGGGTCAGGTCCTCTCCATTGTTGCTGGCCTAAGGCTTAGTTCACCAGAGAGCAATGTATATATTGACCTATTTTCCCCTCGACTTTCTGTGATTCCCTACATCTCACCTTTCTTTGCAGACAAGCCATTTGAAATACCCTTAACTTATTTCACAGCCAAGAAGTCTTTGAAATAATGTGTATTTTTTAGAGAAATCTTCTTATATAATTAGTCAGAAAATCTGACCTGCCATAGTTTACAAAACAGCATAATTTCACTCTTCTCAATGATTAATCTGTTGTATTACACAACCTTGGAGTATTTAGCTTTATCAATGACATGTCCTTGAAAAATGTTTTAGAGATCCTACCAGTCTTTGAAAACATCCTTGTGCCTTGTTTCAGTTCCAGTTTTATGTATATTTTCTGCCTTGCACCCGATTATTCCTTCATCTGATGGATGGCCTTGGGAATCTAATTCTGGTATTGATGGTTTTGGCTGATTGTCTCCCCTTGTAGCTGCTTTCTTCATTATTGTGTAAATTTAGATCATGAGCTCATGTTTAGCTAAACAGCTGACCTTGTAAGAGGCTTAGGTGTGAACGCTCGTAAGTTTCAGCAGAAAGTCGGCAAAGATTTATTTGTGTCCCTCCAATGAGTGGCCCGCAAGGACCCCGTTTTCTACAAGTGTTGGTCCAGTACTCCCTCTAAAGGCAGCGGAATCAGACAGGGGTGCTTTGCGGCCCCCTATCTGGGGCAGGGGCAGTGGGCGGCCTGTGACCCGGCAGGAGCCTCTCCGCGTGTGTCCCAGAGACCCATCTGCCTGCGAACTTCGGTCACCTGGCAGGAAGCTACGATGCCCAGACCTATGCTTATCTGTGCAGCGCGGTGTACTGCGCGGACACGTTCCACACACACTTTAAGTAAGAGGGCGGCCTGAGTGGAAAGGTGAGAGTTTGGGCAGCTGTGCAGACAAAGAAGGCGCCCTTTGGCCTGGGCCTAAAAGCTTGTGACACTCCACTGGGCCTGCCGGGCTCTGAGGGCCCTGCCCTGGGCCCCCTGCTCCCCTGCCCTTTGTTCAGTCACAGCAGAGATGGCCACACCCACTCCCTCAGTGTGGGCAGTGTTCCAACCTCCCTCAGCCCCGCCCCCTCTCCGCAGGTTACCATGGACTACAGAGGCTGCATTCTGAGGCCAGGGCGTTCCGAGAATGCCAAGGGCAGACATGATGACCTTAAATGATTTCCTCTTGTGTCAATGTTGGTAAACTTTAGGAGCTAGGAAATGGTCCACTTTCCAGAAATGTTCAAATTTACTGGCATTTCATATATTCTCTGCTCTAACATTGTCCTGACTCTTTCTGTATATTCTTTACTTATGTTTTGGTTTTCCTTAATCAAAGTGTGTCTTTTAAATCTTTTCAAAGAAGATTCTTTGGACTCACTAAATCACCTCAATTTTATACGTTTTCTGTTGTATTAAGTTCTGCTCATATCTTTATTTATCTTTTCTCTATATTCTCAGGGTTTATTGTTTTCATCTTCTGATGTCAATTAAAACACTTGGTTATTCATTTTAATAAATCTTTTTTCTTATAAAGATTTGAACTTTTGAAGATTCCAGCTTACTTGTACGTGTCTAAGGGTCAGGTCCTCTCCATTGTTGCTGGCCTAAGGCTTAGTACACCATACAGCAATGTATATATTGACCTATTTTCCCCTCGACTTTCTGTGATTCCCTACATCTCACCTTTCTTTGCAGACAAGCCATTTGAAATACCCTTAACTTATTTCACAGCCAAGAAGTCTTTGAAATAATGTGTATTTTTTAGAGAAATCTTCTTATATAATTAGGCAGAAAATCTGACCTGCCATAGTTTACAAAACAGCATAATTTCACACTTCTCAATGATTAATCTGTTGTATTACACAACCTTGGAGTATTTAGCTTTATCAATGACATGTCCTTGAAAAATGTTTTAGAGATCCTACCAGTCTTTGAAAACATCCTTGTGCCTTGTTTCAGTTCCAGTTTTAGGTATATTTTCTGCCTTGCACACGATTATTCCTTCATCTGATGGATGGCCTGTGGAATCTAATCCTGGTATTGATGGTTTTGGCTGATTGTCTCCCCTTGTAGCTGCTTTCTTCATTATTGTGTAAATTTAGATCATGAGCTCATGTTTAGCTAAACAGCTGACCTTGTAAGAGGCTTAGGTTTGAATGCTCGTAAGTTTCAGCAGAAAGTCGGCAAAGATTTATTTGTGTCCCTCCAATGAGTGGCCCTCAAGGACCCCGTTTTCTACAAGTGTTGGTCCAATACTCCCTCTAGAGGCAGGGGACTCAGACAGGGCTGCTTTGCGGCCCCCGATCTGGGGCAGGGGCAGTGGGCGACCTGTGACCCGGGCAGGAGCCCCTCCGCGTGTGTCCCAGGGACCCATCTCCCTGCGAACTTCGGTCACCTGGCAGGAAGGTACGATGCCCAGAACTATGCTTAGCTGTGCAGCGCGGTGTACTGCGCGGACAGGTTCCACACACACTTCAAGTAACAGGGCGGCCTGTGTGGAAAGGTGAGAGTTTGGGCAGCTGTGCAGACAAAGAAGGCGACCTTTGGCCTGGGCCTAAATGCTTGTGACACTCCACTGGGCCTGCCGGGCACTGAGGGCCCTGCCCTGGGCCCCCTGCTCCCCTGCCCTTTGTTCAGTCACAGCAGAGATGGCCACACCCACTCCCTCAGTGAGGGCAGTGTTCCAACCTCCCTCAGCCCCGCCCCCTCTCCGCAGGTTACCATGGACTACAGAGGCTGCATTTTGAGGCCAGGGCGTTCTGAGAATGCCAAGGGCAGACATGATGACCTTAAATGATTTCCTCTTGTGTCAGTGTTGGTAAACTTTAGGAGCTAGGAAATGGTCCACTTTACAGAAATGTTCAAATTTACTGGCATTTCTTATATTCTCTGCTCTAACATTGTCCTGACTCTTTCTGTATATTCTTTACTTATGTTTTGGTTTTCCTTAATCAAAGTGTGTCTTTTAAATCTTTTCAAAGAAAATTCTTTGGACTTACTAAATCACCTGAATTTTATACGTTTTCTGTTGTATTAATTTCTGCTCATATCTTTATTTATCTTTTCTCTATGTTCTCAGGGTTTATTGTTTTCATCTTCTGATGTCAATTAAAACACTTGGTTATTCATTTTAGTAAATCTTTTTACTTATAAAGATTTGAACTTTTGAAGATTCCAGCTTACTTGTACGTGTCTAAGGGTCAGGTCCTCTCCATTGTTGCTGGCCTAAGGCTTAGTTCACCATAGAGCAATGTATATATTGACCTATTTTCCCCTCGACTTTCTGTGATTCCCTACATCTCACCTTTCTTTGCAGACAAGCCATTTGAAATACCCTTAACTTATTTCACAGCCAATAAGTCTTTGAAATAATGTGTATTTTTTAGAGAAATCTTCTTATATAATTAGGCAGAAAATCTGACCTGCCATAGTTTTCAAAACAGCATAATTTCACTCTTCTCAATGATTAATCTGTTGTATTACACCACCTTGGAGTATTTAGCTTTATCAATGACATGTCCTTGAAAAATGTTTTAGAGATCCTACCAGTCTTTGAAAACAACCTTGTGCCTTGTTTCAGTTCCAGTTTTATGTATATTTTCTGCCTTGCACCCGATTATTCCTACATCTGATGGATGGCCTTGGGAATCTAATTTTGGTATTGATGGTTTTGGCTGATTGTCTCCCCTTATAGCTGCTTTCTTCAATATTGTGTAAATTTAGATCATGAGCTCATGTTTAGCTAAACAGCTGACCTTGTAAGAGGCTTAGGTGTGAACGCTCGTAAGTTTCAGCAGAAAGTCGGCAAAGATTTATTTGTGTCCCTCCAATGAGTGGCCCGAAAGGACCCTGTTTTCTACAAGTGTTGGACCAATACTCCCTCTAGAGGCAGGGGACTGAGACAGGGCTGCTTTGCGGCCCCCAATCTGGGGCAGGGGCAGTGGGCGGCCTGTGACCCGGGCAGGAGCCCCTCCGCGTGTGTCCCAGGGACACATCTGCCTGCGAAATTCGGTCACCTGGCAGGAAGCTACGATGCCCAGACCTATGCTTAGCTGTGCAGCGCGGTATACTGCACGGACACGTTCCACACACACTTCAAGTAAGAGGGCGGCCTGAGTGGAAAAGTGAGAGTTTGGGCAGCTGTGCAGACAAAGAAGGCGCCCTTTGGCCTGGGCCTAAAAGCTTGTGACACTCCACTGGGCCTGCCGGGCTCTGAGGGCCCTGCCCTGGGCCCCCTGCTCCCCTGCCCTTTGTTCAGTCACAGCAGAGATGGCCACACCCACTCCCTCAGTGAGGGCAGTGTTCCAACCTCCCTAGGCCCCGCCCCCTCTCCGCAGGTTACCATGGACTACAGAGGCTGCATTCTGAGGCCAGGGCGTTCCGAGAATGCCTAGGGCAGACATGATGACCTTAAATGATTTCCTCTTGTGTCAGTGTTGGTAAACTTTAGGAGCTAGGAAATGGTCCACTTGACAGAAATGTTCAAATTTACTGGCATTTCATATATTCTCTGCTCTAACATTGTCCTGACTCTTTCTGTATATTCTTTACTTATGTTTTGGTTTTCCTTAATCAAAGTGTGTCTTTTAAATCTTTTCAAAGAAGATTCTTTGGACTTACTAAATCACCTCAATTTTATAAGTTTTCTGTAGTATTAAGTTTTGCTCATATCTTTAGTCATCATTTTTCTATGTTCTCAGGGTTTATTGTTTTCATCTTCTGATGTCAATTAAAACACTTGGTTATTCATTTTAATAAATCTTTTTACTTATAAAGATTTGAACTTTTGAAGATTCCAGCTTACTTGTACGTGTCTAAGGGTCAGGTCCTCTCCATTGTTGCTGGCCTAAGGCTTAGTTCACCATAGAGCAATGTATATATTGACCTATTTTCCCCTCGACTTTCTGTGATTCCCTACATCTCACCTTTCTTTGCAGACAAGCCATTTGAAATACCCTTAACTTATTTCACAGCCAATAAGTCTTTGAAATAATGTGTATTTTTTAGAGAAATCTTCTTATATAATTAGGCAGAAAATCTGACCTGCCATAGTTTTCAAAACAGCATAATTTCACTCTTCTCAATGATTAATCTGTTTTATTACACAACCTTGGAGTATTTAGCTTTATCAATGACATGTCCTTGAAAAATGTTTTAGAGATCCTACCAGTCTTTGAAAATATCCTTGTGCCTTGTTTCAGTTCCAGTTTTATGTATATTTTCTGCCTTGCACCCGATTATTCCTACATCTGATGGATGGCCTTGGGAATCTAATTCTGGTATTGATGGTTTTGGCTGATTGTCTCCCCTTGTAGCTGCTTTCTTCAATATTGTGTAAATTTCGATTATGAGCTCATGTTTAGCTAAACAGCTGACCTTGTAAGAGGCTTAGGTGTGAACGCTCGTAAGTTTCAGCAGAAAGTCGGCAAAGATTTATTTGTGTCCCTCCAATGAGTGGCCCGCAAGGACCCTGTTTTCTACAAGTGTTGGACCAATACTCCTTCTAGAGGCAGGGGACTGAGACAGGGCTGCTTTGCGGCCCCCGATCTGGGGCAGGGGCAGTGGGCGGCCTGTGACCCGGGCAGGAGCCCCTCCGCGTGTGTCCCAGGGACCCATCTGCCTGCGAAATTCGGTCACCTGGCAGGAAGCTACGATGCCCAGACCTATGCTTAGCTGTGCAGCGCGGTATACTGCACGGACACGTTCCACACACACTTCAAGTAAGAGGGCGTCCTGAGGGGAAAAGTGAGAGTTTGGGCAGCTGTGCAAACAAAGAAGGCGCCCTTTGGCCTGGGCCTAAAAGCTTGTGACACTCCACTGGGCCTGCCGGACTCTGAGGGCCCTGCCCTGGGCCCCCTGCTCCCCTGCCCTTTGTTCAGTCACAGCAGAGATGGCCACACCCACTCCCTCAGTGAGGGCAGTGGTCCAACCTCCCTCAGCCCCGCCCCCTCTACGCAGGTTACCATGGACTACAGAGGCTGCATTCTGAGGCCAGGGCGTTCCGAGAATGCCAAGGGCAGACATGATGACCTTAAATGATTTCCTCTTGTGTCTGTGTTGGTAAACTTTAGGAGCTAGGAAATGGTCCACTTTACAGAAATGTTCAAATTTACTGGCATTTCATATATTCTCTGCTCTAACATTGTCCTGACTCTTTCTGTATATTCTTTACTTATGTTTTGGTTTTCCTTAATCAAAGTGTGTCTTTTAATTCTTTTCAAAGAAGATTCTTTGGACTTACTAAATCACCTGAATATTATACGTTTTCTGTTGTATTAAGTTCTGCTCATATCTTTATTTATCTTTTTTCTATGTTCTCAGGGTTTATTGTTTTCATCTTCTGATGTCAATTAAAACACTTGGTTATTCATTTTAATAAATCTTTTTACTTATAAAGATTTGAACTTTTGAAGATTCCAGCTTACTTCTTCGTGTCTAAGGGTCAGGTCCTCTCCATTGTTGCTGGCCTAAGGCTTAGTTCACCATACAGCAATGTATATATTGACCTATTTTCCCCTCGACTTTCTGTGATTCCCTACATCTCACCTTTCTTTGCAGACAAGCCATTTGAAATACCCTTAACTTATTTCACAGCCAATAAGTCTTTGAAATAATGTGTATTTTTTAGAGAAATATTCTTATATAATTAGGCAGAAAATCTGACCTGCCATAGTTTTCAAAACAGCATCATTTCACTCTTCTCAATGATTAATCTGTTGTATTACACAACCTTGGAGTATTTAGCTTTATCAATGACATGTCCTTGAAAAATGTTTTAGAGATCCTACCAGTCTTTGAAAACATCCTTGTGCCTTGTTTCAGTTCCAGTTTTATGTATATTTTCTGCCTTGCACCCGATTATTCCTACATCTGATGGATGGCCTTGGGAATCTAATTCTGGTATTGATGGTTTTGGCTGATTGTCTCCCCTTGTAGCTGCTTTCTTCAATATTGTGTAAATTTCGATTATGAGCTCATGTTTAGCTAAACAGCTGACCTTGTAAGAGGCTTAGGTGTGAACGCTCGTAAGTTTCAGCAGAAAGTCGGCAAAGATTTATTTGTGTCCCTCCAATGAGTGGCCCGAAAGGACCCTGTTTTCTACAAGTGTTGGACCAATACTCCCTCTAGAGGCAGGGGACTCAGACAGGGCTGCTTTGCGGCCCCCGATCTGGGGCAGGGGCAGTGGGCGGCCTGTGACCCGGGCAGGAGCCCCTCCGCGTGTGTCCCAGGGACACATCTGCCTGCGAAATTCGGTCACCTGGCAGGAAGCTACGATGCCCAGACCTATGCTTAGCTGTGCAGCGCGGTATACTGCACGGACACGTTCCACACACACTTCAAGTAAGAGGGCGGCCTGAGTGGAAAAGTGAGAGTTTGGGCAGCTGTGCAGACAAAGAAGGCGCCCTTTGGCCTGGGCCTAAAAGCTTGTGACACTCCACTGGGCCTGCCGGGCTCTGAGGGCCCTGCCCTGGGCCCCCTGCTCCCCTGCCCTTTGTTCAGTCACAGCAGAGATGGCCACACCCACTCCCTCAGTGAGGGCAGTGTTCCAACCTCCCTCAGCCCCGCACCCTCTCAGCAGGTTACCATGGACTACAGAGGCTGCATTCAGAGGCCAGGGCGTTCCGAGAATGCCAAGGGCAGACATGATGACCTTAAATGATTTCCTATTGTGTCAGTGTTGGTAAACTTTAGGAGCTAGGAAATGGTCCACTTGACAGAAATGTTCAAATTTACTGGCATTTCATATATTCTCTGCTCTAACATTGTCCTGACTCTTTCTGTATATCCTTTACTTATGTTTTGGTTTTCCTTAATCAAAGTGTGTCTTTTAAATCTGTTCAAAGAAGATTCTTTGGACTTACTAAATCACCTCAATTTTATAAGTTTTCTGTAGTATTAAGTTTTGCTCATATCTTTAGTCATCATTTTTCTATGTTCTCAGGGTTTATTGTTTTCATCTTCTGATGTCAATTAAAACACTTGGTTATTCATTTTAATAAATCTTTTTACTTATAAAGATTTGAACTTTTGAAGATTTCAGCTTACTTGTACGTGTCTAAGGGTCAGGTCCTCTCCATTGTTGCTGGCCTAAGGCTTAGTTCACCATACAGCAATGTATATATTGACCTATTTTCCCCTCGACTTTCTGTGATTCCCTACATCTCACCTTTCTTTGCAGACAAGCCATTTGAAATACCCTTAACTTATTTCACAGCCAATAAGTCTTTGAAATAATGTGTATTTTTTAGAGAAATCTTCTTATATAATTAGGCAGAAAATCTGACCTGCCATAGTTTTCAAAACAGCATAATTTCACTCTTCTCAATGATTAATCTGTTTTATTACACAACCTTGGAGTATTTAGCTTTATCAATGACATGTCCTTGAAAAATGTTTTAGAGATCCTACCAGTCTTTGAAAACATCCTTGTGCCTTGTTTCAGTTCCAGTTTTATGTATATTTTCTGCCTTGCACCCGATTATTCCTACATCTGATGGATGGCCTTGGGAATCTAATTCTGGTATTGATGGTTTTGGCTGATTGTCTCCCCTTGTAGCTGCTTTCTTCAATATTGTGTAAATTTCGATTATGAGCTCATGTTTAGCTAAACAGCTGACCTTGTAAGAGGCTTAGGTGTGAACGCTCGTAAGTTTCAGCAGAAAGTCGGCAAAGATTTATTTGTGTCCCTCCAATGAGTGGCCCGCAAGGACCCTGTTTTCTACAAGTGTTGGACCAATACTCCTTCTAGAGGCAGGGGACAGAGACAGGGCTGCTTTGCGGCCCCCAATCTGGGGCAGGGGCATTGGGCGGCCTGTGGTCCGGGCAGGAGCCCCTCCGCGTGTGTCCCAGGGACCCATCTGCCTGCGAAATTCGGTCACCTGGCAGGAAGCTACGATGCCCAGACCTATGCTTAGCTGTGCAGCGCGGTATACTGCACAGACACGTTCCACACACACTTCAAGTAAGAGGGCGTCCTGAGGGGAAAAGTGAGAGTTTGGGCAGCTGTGCAAACAAAGAAGGCGCCCTATGGCCTGGGCCTAAAAGCTTGTGACACTCCACTGGGCCTGCCGGACTCTGAGGGCCCTGCCCTGGGCCCCCTGCTCCCCTGCCCTTTGTTCAGTCACAGCAGAGATGGCCACACCCACTCCCTCAGTGAGGGCAGTGTTCCAACCTCCCTCAGCCCCGCCCCCTCTCCGCAGGTTACCATGGACTACAGAGGCTGCATTCTGAGGCCAGGGCGTTCCGAGAATGCCAAGGGCAGACATGATGACCTTAAATGATTTCCTCTTGTGTCTGTGTTGGTAAACTTTAGGAGCTAGGAAATGGTCCACTTTACAGAAATGTTCAAATTTACTGGCATTTCTTATATTCTCTGCTCTAACATTGTCCTGACTCTTTCTGTATATTCTTTACTTATGTTTTGGTTTTCCTTAATCAAAGTGTGTCTTTTAAATCTTTTCAAAGAAAATTCTTTGGACTTACTAAATCACCTGAATTTTATACGTTTTCTGTTGTATTAAGTTCTGCTCATATCTTTATTTATCTTTTTTCTATGTTCTCAGGGTTTATTGTTTTCATCTTCTGATGTCAATTAAAACACTTGGTTATTCATTTTAATAAATCTTTTTACTTATAAAGATTTGAACTTTTGAAGATTCCAGCTTACTTGTAGGTGTCCAAGGGTCAGTTCTTCTCCATTGTTGCTGGCCTAAGGCTTAGTTCACCATACAGCAATGTATATATTGACCTATTTTCCCCTCGACTTTCTGTGATTCCCTACATCTCACCTTTCTTTGCAGACAAGCCATTTGAAATACCCTTAACTTATTTCACAGCCAATAAGTCTTTGAAATAATGTGTATTTTTTAGAGAAATCTTCTTATATAATTAGGCAGAAAATCTGACCTGCCATAGTTTTCAAAACAGCATCATTTCACTCTTCTCAATGATTAATCTGTTGTATTACACAACCTTGGAGTATTTAGCTTTATCAATGACATGTCCTTGAAAAATGTTTTAGAGATCCTACCAGTCTTTGAAAACATCCTTGTGCCTTGTTTCTGTTCCACTTTTAGGTATATTTTCTGCCTTGCACCCGATTATTCCTACATCTGATGGATGGCCTTGGGAATCTAATTCTGGTATTGATGGTTTTGGCTGATTGTCTCCCCTTGTAGCTGCTTTCTTCAATATTGTGTAAATTTAGATCATGAGCTCATGTTTAGCTAAACAGCTGACCTTGTAAGGGGCTTAGGTGTGAACGCTCGTAAGTTTCAGCAGAAAGTCGGCAAAGAGTTATTTGTGTCCCTCCAATGAGTGGCCCGCAAAGACCACGTTTTCTACAAGTGTTGGTCCAATACTCCCTCTAGAGGCAGGGGACTCAGACAGGGCTGCTTTGCGGCCCCCGATCTGGGGCAGGGGCAGTGGGCGGCCTGTGGTCCGGGCAGGAGCCTCTCCTCGTGTGTCCCAGGGACCCATCTGCCTGCGAACTTCGGTCAGCTGGCAGGAAGCTACGATGCCCAGACCTATGCTTAGCTGTGCAGTGCGGTATACTGCACGGACACGTTCCACACACACTTCAAGTAAGAGGGCGGCCTGAGTGGAAAGGTGAGAGTTTGGGCAGCTGTGCAGACAAAGAAGGCGCCCTTTGGCCTGGGCCTAAAAGCTTGTGACACTCCACTGGGCCTGCCGGGCTCTGAGGGCCCTGCCCTGGGCCCCCTGCTCCCCTGCCCTTTGTTCAGTCACAGCAGAGATGGCCACACCCACTCCCTCAGTGAGGGCAGTGTTCCAAACTCCGTCAGCCCCGCCCCCTCTCCGCAGGTTACCATGGACTACAGAGGCTGCATTCTGAGGCCAGGGCGTTCCGAGAATGCCAAGGGCAGACATGATGACCTTAAATGATTTCCTCTTGTGTCAGTGTTGGTAAACTTTAGGAGCTAGGAAATGGTCCACTTGACAGAAATGTTCAAATTTACTGGCATTTCATATATTCTCTGCTCTAACATTGTCCTGACTCTTTCTGTATATTCTTTACTTATGTTTTGGTTTTCCTTAATCAAAGTGTGTCTTTTAATTCTTTTCAAAGAAGATTCTTTGGACTTACTAAATCACCCGAATTTTGTACGTTTTCTGTTGTATTAAGTTCTGCTCATATCTTTATTTATCTTTTCTCTATGTTCTCAGGGTTTATTGTTTTCATCTTCTGATGTCAATTAAAACACTTGGTTATTCATTTTAATAAATCTTTTTACTTATAAAGATTTGAACTTTTGAAGATTCCAGCTTACTTGTTCGTGTCTAAGGGTCAGGTCCTCTCCATTGTTGCTGGCCTAAGGCTTAGTTCACCATACAGCAATGTATATATTGACCTATTTTCCCCTCGACTTTCTGTGATTCCCTACATCTCACCTTTCTTTGCAGACAAGCCATTTGAAATACCCTTAACTTATTTCACAGCCAATAAGTCTTTGAAATAATGTGTATTTTTTAGAGAAATCTTCTTATATAATTAGGCAGAAAATCTGACCTGCCATAGTTTTCAAAACAGCATCATTTCACTCTTCTCAATGATTAATCTGTTGTATTACACAACCTTGGAGTATTTAGCTTTATCAATGACATGTCCTTGAAAAATGTTTTAGTGATCCTACCAGTCTTTGAAAACATCCTTGTGCCTTGTTTCTGTTCCAGTTTTATGTATATTTTCTGCCTTGCACCCGATTATTCCTACATCTGATGGATGGCCTTGGGAATCTAATTCTGGTATTGAAGGTTTTGGCTGATTGTCTCCCCTTGTAGCTGCTTTCTTCATTATTGTGTAAATTTAGATCATGAGCTCATGTTTAGCTAAACAGCTGACCTTGTAAGAGGCTTAGGTGTGAACGCTCGTAAGTTTCAGCAGAAAGTCGGCAAAGATTTATTTGTGTCCCTCCAATGAGTGGCCCGAAAGTACCCCGTTTTCTACAAGTGTTGGTCCAATACTCCCTCTAGAGGCAGGGGACTCAGACAGGGCTGCTTTGCGGCCCCCGATCTGGGGCAGGGGCAGTGGGCGGCCTGTGATCCGGGCAGGAGCCCCTCCGCGTGTGTCCCAGGGACCCATCTGCCTGCGAACTTCGGTCACCTGGCAGGAAGCTACGATGCCCAGATCTATGCTTAGCTGTGCAGTGCGGTGTACTGCGCGGACACGTTCCACACACACTTCAAGTAAGAGGGCGGCCTGAGTGGAAAGGTGAGAGTTTGGGCAGCTGTGCAGACAAAGAAGGCGCCCTTTGGCCTGGGCCTAAAAGCTTGTGACACTCCACTGGGCCTGCCGGGCTCTGAGGGCCCTGCCCTGGGCCCCCTGCTCCCCTGCCCTTTGTTCAGTCACAGCAGAGATGGCCACACCCACTCCCTCAGTGAGGGCAGTGTTCCAACCTCCCTCAGCCCCGCCCCCACTCCGCAGGTTACCATGGACTACAGAGGCTGCATTCAGAGGCCAGGGCATTCCGAGAATGCCAAGGGCAGACATGATGACCTTAAATGATTTCCTCTTGTGTCAGTGTTGGTAAACTTTAGGAGCTAGGAAATGGTCCACTTGACAGAAATGTTCAAATTTACTGGCATTTCATATATTCTCTGCTCTAACATTGTCCTGACTCTTTCTGTATATTCTTTACTTATGTTTTGGTTTTCCTTAATCAAAGTGTGTCTTTTAAATCTTTTCAAAGAAAATTCTTTGGACTTACTAAATCACCTGAATTTTATACGTTTTCTGTTGTATTAAGTTCTGCTCATATCTTTATTTATCTTTTCTCTATGTTCTCAGGGTTTATTGTTTTCATCTTCTGATGTCAATTAAAACACTTGGTTATTCATTTTAATAAATCTTTTTACTTATAAAGATTTGAACTTTTGAAGATTCCAGCTTACTTGTACGTGTCTAAGGGTCAGGTCCTCTCCATTGTTGCTGGCCTAAGGCTTAGTTCACCATACAGCAATGTATATATTGACCTATTTTCCCCTTGACTTTCTGTGATTCCCTACATCTCACCTTTCTTTGCAGACAAGCCATTTGAAATACCCTTAACTTATTTCACAGCCAATAAGTCTTTGAAATAAAGTGTATTTTTTAGAGAAATCTTCTTATATAATTAGGCAGAAAATCTGACCTGCCATAGTTTTCAAAACAGCATCATTTCACTCTTCTCAATGATTAATCTGTTGTATTACACAACCTTGGAGTATTTAGCTTTATCAATGACATGTCCTTGAAAAATATTTTAGAGATCCTACCAGTCTTTGAAAACATACTTGTGCCTTGTTTCAGTTCCAGTTTTATGTATATTTTCTGCCTTGCACCCGATTATTCCTACATCTGATGGATGGCCTTGGGAATCTAATTCTGGTATTGATGGTTTTGGCTGATTGTCTCCCCTTGTAGCTGCTTTCTTCAATATTGTGTAAATTTCGATCATGAGCTCATGTTTAGCTAAACAGCTGACCTTGTAAGAGGCTTAGGTGTGAACGCTCGTAAGTTTCAGCAGAAAGTCGGCAAAGATTTATTTGTGTCCCTCCAATGAGTGGCCCGCAAGGACCCCGTTTTCTACAAGTGTTGGTCCAATACTCCCTCTAGAGGCAGGGGACTCAGACAGGGCTGCTTTGCGGCCCCCGATCTGGGGCAGGGGCAGTGGGCGGCCTGTGATCCGGGCAGGAGCCCCTCCGCGTGTGTCCCAGGGACCCATCTGCCTGCGAACTTCGGTCACCTGGCAGAAGCTACGATGCCCAGATCTATGCTTAGCTGTGCAGTGTGGTGTACTGCGCGGACACGTTCCACACACACTTCAAGTAAGAGGGCGGCCTGAGTGGAAAGGTGAGAGTTTGGGCAGCTGTGCAGACAAAGAAGGCGCCCTTTGGCCTGGGCCTAAAAGCTTGTGACACTCCACTGGGCCTGCCGGGCTCTGAGGGCCCTGCCCTGGGCCCCCTGCTCCCCTGCCCTTTGTTCAGTCACAGCAGAGATGGCCACACCCACTCCCTCAGTGAGGGCAGTGTTCCAACCTCACTCAGCCCCGCACCCTCTCCGCAGGTTACCATGGACTACAGAGGCTGCATTCAGAGGCCAGGGCGTTCCGAGAATGCCAAGGGCAGACATTATGACCTTAAATGATTTCCTCTTGTGTCAGTGTTAGTAAACTTTAGGAGCTAGGAAATGGTCCACTTGACAGAAATGTTCAAATTTACTGGCATTTCATATATTCTCTGCTCTAACATTGTCCTGACTCTTTCTGTATATTCTTTACTTATGTTTTGGTTTTCCTTAATCAAAGTGTGTCTTTTAAATCTTTTCAAAGAAAATTCTTTGGACTTACTAAATCACCTGAATTTTATACGTTTTCTGTTGTATTAAGTTCTGCTCATATCTTTATTTATCTTTTCTCTATGTTCTCAGGGTTTATTGTTTTCATCTTCTGATGTCAATTAAAACACTTGGTTATTCATTTTAATAAATCTTTTTACTTATAAAGATTTGAACTTTTGAAGATTCCAGCTTACTTGTACGTGTCTAAGGGTCAGGTCCTCTCCATTGTTGCTGGCCTAAGGCTTAGTTCACCATACAGCAATGTATATATTGACCTATTTTCCCCTCGACTTTCTGTGATTCCCTACATCTCACCTTTCTTTGCAGACAAGCCATTTGAAATACCCTTAACTTATTTCACAGCCAATAAGTCTTTGAAATAAAGTGTAATTTTTAGAGAAATCTTCTTATATAATTAGGCAGAAAATATGACCTGCCATAGTTTTCAAAACAGCATAATTTCACTCTTCTCAATGATTAATCTGTTGTATTACACAACCTTGGAGTATTTAGCTTTATCAATGACATGTCCTTGAAAAATGTTTTAGAGATCCTACCAGTCTTTGAAAACATACTTGTGCCTTGTTTCAGTTCCAGTTTTATGTATATTTTCTGCCTTGCACCCGATTATTCCTACATCTGATGGATGGCCTTGGGAATCTAATTCTGGTATTGATGGTTTTGGCTGATTGTCTCCCCTTGTAGCTGCTTTCTTCAATATTGTGTAAATTTCGATTATGAGCTCATGTTTAGCTAAACAGCTGACCTTGTAAGAGGCTTAGGTGTGAACGCTCGTAAGTTTCAGCAGAAAGTCGGCAAAGATTTATTTGTGTCCCTCCAATGAGTGGCCCGAAAGGACCCTGTTTTCTACAAGTGTTGGACCAATACTCCCTCTAGAGGCAGGGGACTCAGACAGGGCTGCTTTGCGGCCCCCGATCTGGGGCAGGGGCAGTGGGCGGCCTGTGACCCGGGCAGGAGCCCCTCCGCGTGTGTCCCAGGGAAACATTTGCCTGCGAAATTCGGTCACCTGGCAGGAAGCTACGATGCCCAGACCTATGCTTAGCTGTGCAGCGCGGTATACTGCACGGACACGTTCCACACACACTTCAAGTAAGAGGGCGGCCTGAGTGGAAAAGTGAGAGTTTGGGCAGCTGTGCAGACAAAGAAGGCGCCCTTTGGCCTGGGCCTAAAAGCTTGTGACACTCCACTGGGCCTGCCGGGCTCTGAGGGCCCTGCCCTGGGCCCCCTGCTCCCCTGCCCTTTGTTCAGTCACAGCAGAGATGGCCACACCCACTCCCTCAGTGAGGGCAGTGTTCCAACCTCCGTCAGCCCCGCCCCCTCTCCGCAGGTTACCATGGACTAAAGAGGCTGCATTCAGAGGCCAGGGCGTTCCGAGAATGCCAAGGGCAGACATGATGACCTTAAATGATTTCCTCTTGTGTCAGTGTTGGTAAACTTTAGGAGCTAGGAAATGGTCCACTTGACAGAAATGTTCAAATTTACTGGCATTTCATATATTCTCTGCTCTAACATTGTCCTGACTCTTTCTGTATATTCTTTACTTATGTTTTGGTTTTCCTTAATCAAAGTGTGTCTTTTAAATCTTTTCAAAGAAGATTCTTTGGACTTACTAAATCACCTGAATTTTATACGTTTTCTGTTGTATTAAGTTCTGCTCATATCTTTATTTATCTTTTCTCTATGTTCTCAGGGTTTATTGTTTTCATCTTCTGATGTCAATTAAAACACTTGGTTATTCATTTTAATAAATCTTTTTACTTATAAAGATTTGAACTTTTGAAGATTCCAGCTTACTTGTTCGTGTCTAAGGGTCAGGTCCTCTCCATTGTTGCTGGCCTAAGGCTTAGTTCACCATACAGCAATGTATATATTGACCTATTTTCCCCTCGACTTTCTGTGATTCCCTACATCTCACCTTTCTTTGCAGACAAGCCATTTGAAATACCCTTAACTTATTTCACAGCCAATAAGTCTTTGAATTAATGTGTATTTTTTAGAGAAATCTTCTTATATAATTAGGCAGAAAATCTGACCTGCCATAGTTTTCAAAACAGCATCATTTCACTCTTCTCAATGATTAATCTGTTGTATTACACAACCTTGGAGTATTTAGCTTTATCAATGACATGTCCTTGAAAAATGTTTTAGAGATACTACCAGTCTTTGAAAACATCCTTGTGCCTTGTTTCTGTTCCAGTTTTAGGTATATTTTCTGCCTTGCACCCGATTATTCCTACATCTGATGGATGGCCTTGGGAATCTAATTCTGGTATTGATGGTTTTGGCTGATTGTCTCCCCTTGTAGCTGCTTTCTTCATTATTGTGTAAATTTAGATCATGAGCTCATGTTTAGCTAAACAGCTGACCTTGTAAGAGGCTTAGGTGTGAACGCTCGTAAGTTTCAGCAGAAAGTCGGCAAAGATTTATTTGTGTCCCTCCAATGAGTGGCCCGCAAGGACCCCGTTTTCTACAAGTGTTGGTCCAATACTCCCTCTAGAGGCAGGGGACTCAGAGAGGGCTGCTTTGCGGCCCCCGATCTGGGGCAGGGGCAGTGGGCGGCCTGTGATCCGGGCAGGAGCCCCTCCGCGTGTGTCCCAGGGACCCATCTGCCTGCGAACTTCGGTCACCTGGCAGGAAGCTACGATGCCCAGATCTATGCTTAGCTGTGCAGTGCGGTGTACTGCGCGGACACGTTCCACACACACTTCAAGTAAGAGGGCGGCCTGAGTGGAAAGGTGAGAGTTTGGGCAGCTGTGCAGACAAAGAAGGCGCCCTTTGGCCTGGGCCTAAAAGCTTGTGACACTCCACTGGGCCTGCCGGGCTCTGAGGGCCCTGCCCTGGGCCCCCTGCTCCCCTGCCCTTTGTTCAGTCACAGCAGAGATGGCCACACCCACTCCCTCAGTGAGGGCAGTGTTCCAACCTCCCTCAGCCCCGCCCCCTCTCCGCAGGTTACCATGGACTACAGAGGCTGCATTCAGAGGCCAGGGCGTTCCGAGAATGCCAAGGGCAGACATGATGACCTTAAATGATTTCCTCTTGTGTCAGTGTTGGTAAACTTTAGGAGCTAGGAAATGGTCCACTTGACAGAAATGTTCAAATTTACTGGCATTTCATATATTCTCTGCTCCAACATTGACCTGACTCTTTCTGTATATTCTTTACTTATGTTTTGGTTTTCCTTAATCAAAGTGTGTCTTTTAATTCTTTTCAAAGAAGATTCTTTGGACTTACTAAATCACCTGAATTTTATACGTTTTCTGTTGTATTAAGTTCTGCTCATATCTTTATTTATCTTTTCTCTATGTTCTCAGGGTTTATTGTTTTCATCTTCTGATGTCAATTAAAACACTTGGTTATTCATTTTAATAAATCTTTTCACTTATAAAGATTTGAACTTTTGAAGATTCCAGCTTACTTGTTCGTGTCTAAGGGTCAGGTCCTCTCCATTGTTGCTGGCCTAAGGCTTAGTTCACCATACAGCAATGTATATATTGACCTATTTTCCCCTCGACTTTCTGTGATTCCCTACATCTCACCTTTCTTTGCAGACAAGCCATTTGAAATACCCTTAACTTATTTCACAGCCAATAAGTCTTTGAAATAATGTGTATTTTTTAGAGAAATCTTCTTATATAATTAGGCAGAAAATCTGACCTGCCATAGTTTTCAAAACAGCATAATTTCACTCTTCTCCATGATTAATCTGTTGTATTACACAACCTTGGAGTATTTAGCTTTATCAATGACATGTCCTTGAAAAATGTTTTAGAGATCCTACCAGTCTTTGAAAACATCCTTGTGCCTTGTTTCAGTTCCAGTTTTATGTATATTTTCTGCCTTGCACCCGATTATTCCTACATCTGATGGATGGCCTTGGGAATCTAATTCTGGTATTGATGGTTTTGGCTGATTGTCTCCCCTTGTAGCTGCTTTCTTCAATATTGTGTAAATTTCGATTATGAGCTCATGTTTAGCTAAACAGCTGACCTTGTAAGAGGCTTAGGTGTGAACGCTCGTAAGTTTCAGCAGAAAGTCGGCAAAGATTTATTTGTGTCCCTCCAATGAGTGGCCCGCAAGGACCCTGTTTTCTACAAGTGTTGGACCAATACTCCCTCTAGAGGCAGGGGACTGAGACAGGGCTGCTTTGCGGCCCCCGATCTGGGGCACGGGCAGTGGGCGGCCTGTGACCCGGGCAGGAGCCCCTCCGCGTGTGTCCCAGGGACCCATCTGCCTGCGAAATTCGGTCACCTGGCAGGAAGCTACGATGCCCAGACCTATGCTTAGCTGTGCAGCGCGGTATACTGCACGGACACGTTCCACACACACTTCAAGTAAGAGGGCGGCCTGAGTGGAAAAGTGAGAGTTTGGGCAGCTGTGCAGACAAAGAAGGCGCCCTTTGGCCTGGGCCTAAAAGCTTGTGAAACTCCACTGGGCCTGCCGGGCTCTGAGGGCCCTGCCCTGGGCCCCCTGCTCCCCTGCCCTTTGTTCAGTCACAGCAGAGATGGCCACACCCACTCCCTCAGTGAGGGCAGTGTTCCAACCTCCCACAGCCCCGCACCCTCTCAGCAGGTTACCATGGACTACAGAGGCTGCATTCTGAGGCCAGGGCGTTCCGAGAATGCCAAGGGCAGACATGATGACCTTAAATGATTTCCTCTTGTGTCAGTGTTGGTAAACTTTAGGAGCTAGGAAATGGTCCACTTTACAGAAATGTTCAAATTTACTGGCATTTCATATATTCTCTGCTCTAACATTGTCCTGACTCTTTCTGTACATTCTTTACTTATGTTTTGGTTTTCCTTAATCAAAGTGTGTCTTTTAATTCTTTTCAAAGAAGATTCTTTGGACTTACTAAATCACCTGAATTTTATACGTTTTCTGTTGTATTAAGTTCTGCTCATATCTTTATTTATCTTTTTTCTATGTTCTCAGGGTTTATTGTTTTCATCTTCTGATGTCAATTAAAACACTTGGTTATTCATTTTAATAAATCTTTTTACTTATAAAGATTTGAACTTTTGAAGATTCCAGCTTACTTGTTCGTGTCTAAGGGTCAGGTCCACTCCATTGTTGCTGGCCTAAGGCTTAGTTCACCATACAGCAATGTATATATTGACCTATTTTCCCCTCGACTTTCTGTGATTCCCTACATCTCACCTTTCTTTGCAGACAAGCCATTTGAAATACCCTTAACTTATTTCACAGCCAATAAGTCTTTGAAATAAAGTGTATTTTTTAGAGAAATCTTCTTATATAATTAGGCAGAAAATCTGACCTGCCATAGTATTCAAAACAGCATAATTTCAGTCTTCTCAATGATTAATCTGTTGTATTACACAACCTTGGAGTATTTAGCTTTATCAATGACATGTCCTTGAAAAATGTTTTAGAGATCCTACCAGTCTTTTAAAACATCCTTGTGCCTTGTTTCTGTTCCCGTTTTATGTATATTTTCTGCCTTGCACCCGATTATTCCTACATCTGATGGATGGCCTTGGGAATCTAATTCTGGTATTGATGGTTTTGGCTGATAGTCTCCCCTTGTAGCTGCTTTCTTCAATATTGTGTAAATTTCGATTATGAGCTCATGTTTAGCTAAACAGCTGACCTTGTAAGAGGCTTAGGTGTGAACGCTCGTAAGTTTCAGCAGAAAGTCGGCAAAGATTTATTTGTGTCCCTCCAATGAGTGGCCCGCAAAGACCACGTTTTCTACAAGTGTTGGTCCAATACTCCCTCTAGAGGCAGGGGACTGAGACAGGGCTGCTTTGCGGCCCCCGATCTGGGGCAGGGGCAGTGGGCGGCCTGTGGTCCGGGCAGGAGCCTCTCCGCGTGTGTCCCAGGGACCCATCTGCCTGCGAACTTCGGTCACCTGGCAGGAAGCTACGATGCCCAGACCTATGCTTAGCTGTGCAGCGCGGTATACTGCACGGACACGTTCCACACACACTTCAAGTAAGAGGGCGGCCTGAGTGGAAAAGTGAGAGTTTGGGCAGCTGTGCTGACAAAGAAGGCGCCCTTTGGCCTGGGCCTAAAAGCTTGTGACACTCCACTGGGCCTGCCGGGCTCTGAGGGTCCTGCCCTGGGCCCCCTGCTCCCCTGCCCTTTGTTCAGTCACAGCAGAGATGGCCACACCCACTCCCTCAGTGAGGGCAGTGTTCCAACCTCCCACAGCCCCGCACCCTCTCCGCAGGTTACCATGGACGACAGAGGCTGCATTCTGAGGCCAGGGCGTTCCGAGAATGCCAAGGGCAGACATGATGACCTTAAATGATTTCCTCTTGTGTCAGTGTTGGTAAACTTTAGGAGCTAGGAAATGGTCCACTTTACAGAAATGTTCAAATTTACTGGCATTTCATATATTCTCTGCTCTAACATTGTCCTGACTCTTTCTGTATATTCTTTACTTATGTTTTGGTTTTCCTTAATCAAAGTGTGTCTTTTAAATCTTTTCAAAGAAAATTCTTTGGACTTACTAAATCACCTGAATTTTATACGTTTTCTGTTGTATTAAGTTCTGCTCATATCTTTATTTATCTTTTCTCTATGTTCTCAGGGTTTATTGTTTTCATCTTCTGATGTCAATTAAAACACTTGGTTATTCATTTTAATAAATCTTTTTACTTATAAAGATTTGAACTTTTGAAGATTCCAGCTTACTTGTTCGTGTCTAAGGGTCAGGTCCTCTCCATTGTTGCTGGCCTAAGGCTTAGTTCACCATACAGCAATGTATATATTGACCTATTTTCCCCTCGACTTTCTGTGATTCCCTACATCTCACCTTTCTTTGCAGACAAGCCATTTGAAATACCCTTAACTTATTTCACAGCCAATAAGTCTTTGAAATAATGTGTATTTTTTAGAGAAATCTTCTTATATAATTAGGCAGAAAATCTGACCTGCCATAGTTTTCAAAACAGCATAATTTCACTCTTCTCCATGATTAATCTGTTGTATTACACAACCTTGGAGTATTTAGCTTTATCAATGACATGTCCTTGAAAAATGTTTTAGAGATCCTACCAGTCTTTGAAAACATCCTTGTGCCTTGTTTCTGTTCCAGTTTTATGTATATTTTCTGCCTTGCACCCGATTATTCCTACATCTGATGGATGGCCTTGGGAATCTAATTCTGGTATTGATGGTTTTGGCTGATTGTCTCCCCTTGTAGCTGCTTTCTTCAATATTGTGTAAATTTAGATCATGAGCTCATGTTTAGCTAAACAGCTGACCTTGTAAGAGGCTTAGGTGTGAACGCTCGTAAGTTTCAGCAGAAAGTCGGCAAAGAGTTATTTGTGTCCCTCCAATGAGTGGCCCGCAAAGACCACGTTTTCTACAAGTGTTGGTCCAATACTCCCTCTAGAGGCAGGGGACTCAGACAGGGCTGCTTTGCGGCCCCCGATCTGGGGCAGGGGCAGTGGGCGGCCTGTGGTCCGGGCAGGAGCCTCTCTGCGTGTGTCCCAGGGACCCATCTGCCTGCGAACTTCGGTCACCTGGCAGGAAGCTACGATGCCCAGACCTATGCTTAGCTGTGCAGCGCGGTATACAGCACGGACACGTTCCACACACACTTCAAGTAAGAGGGCGGCCTGAGTGGAAAGGTGAGAGTTTGGGCAGCTGTGCAGAGAAAGAAGGCGCCCTTTGGCCTGGGCCTAAAAGCTTTTGACACTCCACTGGGCCTGCCGGGCTCTGAGGGCCCTGCCCTGGGCCCCCTGCCTCCCTGCCCTTTGTTCAGTCACAGCAGAGATGGACACACCCACTCCCTCAGTGAGGGCAGTGTTCCAACCTCCCTCAGCCCCGCCCCCTCTCCGCAGGTTACCATGGACTACAGAGGCTGCATTCTGAGGCCAGGGCGTTCCGAGAATGCCAAGGGCAGACATGATGACCTTAAATGATTTCCTCTTGTGTCAGTGTTGGTAAACTTTAGGAGCTAGGAAATGGTCCACTTGACAGAAATGTTCAAATTTACTGGCATTTCATATATTGTCTGCTCTAACATTGTCCTGACTCTTTCTGTATATTCTTTACTTATGTTTTGGTTTTCCTTAATCAAAGTGTGTCTTTTAAATCTTTTCAAAGAAGATTCTTTGGACTTACTAAATCACCTGAATTTTATACGTTTTCTGTTGTATTAAGTTCTGCTCATATCTTTATTTATCTTTTCTCTATGTTCTCAGGGTTTATTGTTTTCATCTTCTGATGTCAATTAAAACACTTGGTTATTCATTTTAATAAATCTTTTTACTTATAAAGATTTGAACTTTTGAAGATTCCAGCTTACTTGTACGTGTCTAAGGGTCAGGTCCTCTCCATTATTGCTGGCCTAAGGCTTAGTTCACCATACAGCAATGTATATATTGACCTATTTTCCCCTCGACTTTCTGTGATTCCCTACATCTCACCTTTCTTTGCAGACAAGCCATTTGAAATACCCTTAACTTATTTCACAGCCAATAACTTTTTGAAATAAATTGTATTTTTTAGAGAAATCTTCTTATATAATTAGGCAGAAAATCTGACCTGCCATAGTTTTCAAAACAGCATAATTTCACTCTTCTCAATGATTAATCTGTTGTATTACACAACCTTGGAGTATTTAGCTTTATCAATGACATGTCCTTGAAAAATGTTTTAGAGATCCTACCAGTCTTTGAAAACATCCTTGTGCCTTGTTTCAGTTCCAGTTTTATGTATATTTTCTGCCTTGCACCCGATTATTCCTACATCTGATGGATGGCCTTGGGAATCTAATTCTGGTATTGATGGTTTTGGCTGATTGTCTCCCCTTGTAGCTGCTTTCTTCAATATTGTGTAAATTTCGATTATGAGCTCATGTTTAGCTAAACAGCTGACCATGTAAGAGGCTTAGGTGTGAACGCTCGTAAGTTTCAGCAGAAAGTTGGCAAAGATTTATTTGTGTCCCTCCAATGAGTGGCCCGCAAGGACCCTGTTTTCTACAGGTGTTGGACCAATACTCCCTCTAGAGGCAGGGGACTGAGACAGGGCTGCTTTGCGGCCCCCGATCTGGGGCATGGGCAGTGGGCTGCCTGTGACCCGAGCAGGAGCCCTTCCGCGTGTGTCCCAGGGACCCATCTGCCTGCGAAATTCGGTCACCTGGCAGGAAGCTACGATGCCCAGACCTATGCTTAGCTGTGCAGCGCGGTATACTGCGCGGACACGTTCCACACACACTTCAAGTAAGAGGGCGGCCTGAGTGGAAAGGTGAGAGTTTGGGCAGCTGTGCAGACAAAGAAGGCGCCCTTTGGCCTGGGCCTAAAAACTTGTGACACTCCACTGGGCCTGCCGGGCTCTGAGGGCCCTGCCCTGGGCCCCCTGCTCCCCTGCCCTTTGTTCAGTCACAGCAGAGATGGCCACACCCACTCCCTCAGTGAGGGCAGTGTTCCAACCTCCCTCAGCCCCGCCCCCTCTCCGCAGGTTACCATGGACTACAGAGGCTGCATTCTGAGGCCAGGGCGTTCCGAGAATGCCAAGGGCAGACATGATGACCTTAAATGATTTCCTCTTGTGTCAGTGTTGGTAAACTTTAGGAGCTAGGAAATGGTCCACTTTACAGAAATGTTCAAATTTACTGGCATTTCATATATTCTCTGCTCTAACATTGTCCTGACTCTTTCTGTATATTCTTTACTTATGTTTTGGTTTTCCTTAATCAAAGTGTGTCTTTTAAATCTTTTCAAAGAAAATTCTTTGGACTTACTAAATCACCTCAATTTTATACGTTTTCTGTTGTATTAAGTTCTGCTCATATCTTTATTTATCTTTTCTCTATGTTCTCAGGGTTTATTGTTTTCATCTTCTGATGTCAATTAAAACACTTGGTTATTCATTTTAATAAATCTTTTCACTTATAAAGATTTGAACTTTTGAAGATTCCAGCTTACTTGTTCGTGTCTAAGGGTCAGGTCCTCTCCATTGTTGCTGGCCTAAGGCTTAGTTCACCATACAGCAATGTATATATTGACCTATTTTCCCCTCGACTTTCTGTGATTCCCTACATCTCACCTTTCTTTGCAGACAAGCCATTTGAAATACCCTTAACTTATTTCACAGCCAATAAGTCTTTGAAATAATGTGTATTTTTTAGAGAAATCTTCTTATATAATTAGGCAGAAAATCTGACCTGCCATAGTTTTCAAAACAGCATAATTTCACTCTTCTCCATGATTAATCTGTTGTATTACACAACCTTGGAGTATTTAGCTTTATCAATGACATGTCCTTGAAAAATGTTTTAGAGATCCTACCAGTCTTTGAAAACATCCTTGTGCCTTGTTTCTGTTCCAGTTTTATGTATATTTTCTGCCTTGCACCCGATTATTCCTACATCTGATGGATGGCCTTGGGAATCTAATTCTGGTATTGATGGTTTTGGCTGATTGTCTCCCCTTGTAGCTGCTTTCTTCAATATTGTGTAAATTTAGATCATGAGCTCATGTTTAGCTAAACAGCTGACCTTGTAAGAGGCTTAGGTGTGAACGCTCGTAAGTTTCAGCAGAAAGTCGGCAAAGAGTTATTTGTGTCCCTCCAATGAGTGGCCCGCAAAGACCACGTTTTCTACAAGTGTTGGTCCAATACTCCCTCTAGAGGCAGGGGACTCAGACAGGGCTGCTTTGCGGCCCCCGATCTGGGGCAGGGGCAGTGGGCGGCCTGTGGTCCGGGCAGGAGCCTCTCTGCGTGTGTCCCAGGGACCCATCTGCCTGCGAACTTCGGTCACCTGGCAGGAAGCTACGATGCCCAGACCTATGCTTAGCTGTGCAGCGCGGTATACAGCACGGACACGTTCCACACACACTTCAAGTAAGAGGGCGGCCTGAGTGGAAAGGTGAGAGTTTGGGCAGCTGTGCAGAGAAAGAAGGCGCCCTTTGGCCTGGGCCTAAAAGCTTGTGACACTCCACTGGGCCTGCCGGGCTCTGAGGGCCCTGCCCTGGGCCCCCTGCCTCCCTGCCCTTTGTTCAGTCACAGCAGAGATGGACACACCCACTCCCTCAGTGAGGGCAGTGTTCCAACCTCCCTCAGCCCCGCCCCCTCTCCGCAGGTTACCATGGACTACAGAGGCTGCATTCTGAGGCCAGGGCGTTCCGAGAATGCCAAGGGCAGACATGATGACCTTAAATGATTTCCTCTTGTGTCAGTGTTGGTAAACTTTAGGAGCTAGGAAATGGTCCACTTGACAGAAATGTTCAAATTTACTGGCATTTCATATATTGTCTGCTCTAACATTGTCCTGACTCTTTCTGTATATTCTTTACTTATGTTTTGGTTTTCCTTAATCAAAGTGTGTCTTTTAAATCTTTTCAAAGAAGATTCTTTGGACTTACTAAATCACCTGAATTTTATACGTTTTCTGTTGTATTAAGTTCTGCTCATATCTTTATTTATCTTTTCTCTATGTTCTCAGGGTTTATTGTTTTCATCTTCTGATGTCAATTAAAACACTTGGTTATTCATTTTAATAAATCTTTTTACTTATAAAGATTTGAACTTTTGAAGATTCCAGCTTACTTGTACGTGTCTAAGGGTCAGGTCCTCTCCATTATTGCTGGCCTAAGGCTTAGTTCACCATACAGCAATGTATATATTGACCTATTTTCCCCTCGACTTTCTGTGATTCCCTACATCTCACCTTTCTTTGCAGACAAGCCATTTGAAATACCCTTAACTTATTTCACAGCCAATAACTTTTTGAAATAAAGTGTATTTTTTAGAGAAATCTTCTTATATAATTAGGCAGAAAATCTGACCTGCCATAGTTTTCAAAACAGCATAATTTCACTCTTCTCAATGATTAATCTGTTGTATTACACAACCTTGGAGTATTTAGCTTTATCAATGACATGTCCTTGAAAAATGTTTTAGAGATCCTACCAGTCTTTGAAAACATCCTTGTGCCTTGTTTCAGTTCCAGTTTTATGTATATTTTCTGCCTTGCACCCGATTATTCCTACATCTGATGGATGGCCTTGGGAATCTAATTCTGGTATTGATGGTTTTGGCTGATTGTCTCCCCTTGTAGCTGCTTTCTTCAATATTGTGTAAATTTCGATTATGAGCTCATGTTTAGCTAAACAGCTGACCATGTAAGAGGCTTAGGTGTGAACGCTCGTAAGTTTCAGCAGAAAGTCGGCAAAGATTTATTTGTGTCCCTCCAATGAGTGGCCCGCAAGGACCCTGTTTTCTACAAGTGTTGGACCAATACTCCCTCTAGAGGCAGGGGACTGAGACAGGGCTGCTTTGCGACCCCCGATCTGGGGCATGGGCAGTGGGCGGCCTGTGACCCGGGCAGGAGCCCTTCCGCGTGTGTCCCAGGGACCCATCTGCCTGCGAAATTCGGTCACCTGGCAGGAAGCTACGATGCCCAGACCTATGCTTAGCTGTGCAGCGCGGTATACTGCGCGGACACGTTCCACACACACTTCAAGTAAGAGGGCGGCCTGAGTGGAAAGGTGAGAGTTTGGGCAGCTGTGCAGACAAAGAAGGCGCCCTTTGGCCTGGGCCTAAAAACTTGTGACACTCCACTGGGCCTGCCGGGCTCTGAGGGCCCTGCCCTGGGCCCCCTGCTCCCCTGCCCTTTGTTCAGTCACAGCAGAGATGGCCACACCCACTCCCTCAGTGAGGGCAGTGTTCCAACCTCCCTCAGCCCCGCCCCCTCTCCGCAGGTTACCATGGACTACAGAGGCTGCATTCTGAGGCCAGGGCGTTCCGAGAATGCCAAGGGCAGACATGATGACCTTAAATGATTTCCTCTTGTGTCAGTGTTGGTAAACTTTAGGAGCTAGGAAATGGTCCACTTTACAGAAATGTTCAAATTTACTGGCATTTCATATATTCTCTGCTCTAACATTGTCCTGACTCTTTCTGTATATTCTTTACTTATGTTTTGGTTTTCCTTAATCAAAGTGTGTCTTTTAAATCTTTTCAAAGAAAATTCTTTGGACTTACTAAATCACCTGAATTTTATACGTTTTCTGTTGTATTAAGTTCTGCTCATATCTTTATTTATCTTTTCTCTATGTTCTCAGGGTTTATTGTTTTCATCTTCTGATGTCAATTAAAACACTTGGTTATTCATTTTAATAAATCTTTTTACTTATAAAGATTTGAACTTTTGAAGATTCCAGCTTACTTGTTCGTGTCTAAGGGTCAGGTCCTCTCCATTGTTGCTGGCCTAAGGCTTAGTTCACCATACAGCAATGTATATATTGACCTATTTTCCCCTCGACTTTCTGTGATTCCCTACATCTCACCTTTCTTTGCAGACAAGCCATTTGAAATACCCTTAACTTATTTCACAGCCAATAAGTCTTTGAAATAATGTGTATTTTTTAGAGAAATCTTCTTATATAATTAGGCAGAAAATCTGACCTGCCTTAGTTTTCAAAACAGCATAATTTCACTCTTCTCAATGATTAATATGTTGTATTACACAACCTTGGAGTATTTAGCTTTTTCAATGACATGTCCTTGAAAAATGTTTTAGAGATCCTACCAGTCTTTGAAAACATCCTTGTGCCTTGTTTCAGTTCCAGTTTTATGTATATTTTCTGCCTTGCACCCGATTATTCCTACATCTGATGGATGGCCTTGGGAATCTAATTCTGGTATTGATGGTTTTGGCTGATTGTCTCCCCTTGTAGCTGCTTTCTTCAATATTGTGTAAATTTCGATTATGAGCTCATGTTTAGCTAAACAGCTGACCATGTAAGAGGCTTAGGTGTGAACGCTCGTAAGTTTCAGCAGAAAGTCGGCAAAGATTTATTTGTGTCCCTCCAATGAGTGGCCCGCAAGGACCCTGTTTTCTACAAGTGTTGGACCAATACTCCCTCTAGAGGCAGGGGACTGAGACAGGGCTGCTTTGCGGCCCCCGATCTGGGGCATGGGCAGTGGGCGGCCTGTGACCCGGGCAGGAGCCCTTCCGCGTGTGTCCCAGGGACCCATCTGCCTGCGAAATTCGGTCACCTGGCAGGAAGCTACGATGCCCAGACCTATGCTTAGCTGTGCAGCGCGGTATACTGCGCGGACACGTTCCACACACACTTCAAGTAAGAGGGCGGCCTGAGTGGAAAGGTGAGAGTTTGGGCAGCTGTGCAGACAAAGAAGGCGCCCTTTGGCCTGGGCCTAAAAACTTGTGACACTCCACTGGGCCTGCCGGGCTCTGAGGGCCCTGCCATGGGCCCCCTGCTCCCCTGCCCTTTGTTCAGTCACAGCAGAGATGGCCACACCCACTCCCTCAGTGAGGGCAGTGTTCCAACCTCCCTCAGCCCCGCCCCCTCTCCGCAGGTTACCATGGACTACAGAGGCTGCATTCTGAGGCCAGGGCGTTCCGAGAATGCCAAGGGCAGACATGATGACCTTAAATGATTTCCTCTTGTGTCAGTGTTGGTAAACTTTAGGAGCTAGGAAATGGTCCACTTTACAGAAATGTTCAAATTTACTGGCATTTCATATATTCTCTGCTCTAACATTGTCCTGACTCTTTCTGTATATTCTTTACTTATGTTTTGGTTTTCCTTAATCAAAGTGTGTCTTTTAAATCTTTTCAAAGAAAATTCTTTGGACTTACTAAATCACCTCAATTTTATACGTTTTCTGTTGTATTAAGTTCTGCTCATATCTTTATTTATCTTTTCTCTATGTTCTCAGGGTTTATTGTTTTCATCTTCTGATGTCAATTAAAACACTTGGTTATTCATTTTAATAAATCTTTTCACTTATAAAGATTTGAACTTTTGAAGATTCCAGCTTACTTGTTCGTGTCTAAGGGTCAGGTCCTCTCCATTGTTGCTGGCCTAAGGCTTAGTTCACCATACAGCAATGTATATATTGACCTATTTTCCCCTCGACTTTCTGTGATTCCCTACATCTCACCTTTCTTTGCAGACAAGCCATTTGAAATACCCTTAACTTATTTCACAGCCAATAAGTCTTTGAAATAATGTGTATTTTTTAGAGAAATCTTCTTATATAATTAGGCAGAAAATCTGACCTGCCATAGTTTTCAAAACAGCATAATTTCACTCTTCTCCATGATTAATCTGTTGTATTACACAACCTTGGAGTATTTAGCTTTATCAATGACATGTCCTTGAAAAATGTTTTAGAGATCCTACCAGTCTTGGAAAACATCCTTGTGCCTTGTTTCTGTTCCAGTTTTATGTATATTTTCTGCCTTGCACCCGATTATTCCTACATCTGATGGATGGCCTTGGGAATCTAATTCTGGTATTGATGGTTTTGGCTGATTGTCTCCCCTTGTAGCTGCTTTCTTCAATATTGTGTAAATTTAGATCATGAGCTCATGTTTAGCTAAACAGCTGACCTTGTAAGAGGCTTAGGTGTGAACGCTCGTAAGTTTCAGCAGAAAGTCGGCAAAGATTTATTTGTGTCCCTCCAATGAGTGGCCCGCAAAGACCACGTTTTCTACAAGTGTTGGTCCAATACTCCCTCTAGAGGCAGGGGACTCAGACAGGGCTGCTTTGCGGCCCCCGATCTGGGGCAGGGGCAGTGGGCGGCCTGTGGTCCGGGCAGGAGCCTCTCTGCGTGTGTCCCAGGGACCCATCTGCCTGCGAACTTCGGTCACCTGGCAGGAAGCTACGATGCCCAGACCTATGCTTAGCTGTGCAGCGCGGTATACAGCACGGACACGTTCCACACACACTTCAAGTAAGAGGGCGGCCTGAGTGGAAAGGTGAGAGTTTGGGCAGCTGTGCAGAGAAAGAAGGCGCCCTTTGGCCTGGGCCTAAAAGCTTGTGACACTCCACTGGGCCTGCCGGGCTCTGAGGGCCCTGACCTGGGCCCCCTGCCTCCCTGCCCTTTTTTCAGTCACAGCAGAGATGGACACACCCACTCCCTCAGTGAGGGCAGTGTTCCAACCTCCCTCAGCCCCGCCCCCTCTCCGCAGGTTACCATGGACTACAGAGGCTGCATTCTGAGGCCAGGGCGTTCCGAGAATGCCAAGGGCAGACATGATGACCTTAAATGATTTCCTCTTGTGTCAGTGTTGGTAAACTTTAGGAGCTAGGAAATGGTCCACTTGACAGAAATGTTCAAATTTACTGGCATTTCATATATTGTCTGCTCTAACATTGTCCTGACTCTTTCTGTATATTCTTTACTTATGTTTTGGTTTTCCTTAATCAAAGTGTGTCTTTTAAATCTTTTCAAAGAAGATTCTTTGGACTTACTAAATCACCTGAATTTTATACGTTTTCTGTTGTATTAAGTTCTGCTCATATCTTTATTTATCTTTTCTCTATGTTCTCAGGGTTTATTGTTTTCATCTTCTGATGTCAATTAAAACACTTGGTTATTCATTTTAATAAATCTTTTTACTTATAAAGATTTGAACTTTTGAAGATTCCAGCTTACTTGTACGTGTCTAAGGGTCAGGTCCTCTCCATTATTGCTGGCCTAAGGCTTAGTTCACCATACAGCAATGTATATATTGACCTATTTTCCCCTCGACTTTCTGTGATTCCCTACATCTCACCTTTCTTTGCAGACAAGCCATTTGAAATACCCTTAACTTATTTCACAGCCAATAACTTTTTGAAATAAAGTGTATTTTTTAGAGAAATCTTCTTATATAATTAGGCAGAAAATCTGACCTGCCATAGTTTTCAAAACAGCATAATTTCACTCTTCTCAATGATTAATCTGTTGTATTACACAACCTTGGAGTATTTAGCTTTATCAATGACATGTCCTTGAAAAATGTTTTAGAGATCCTACCAGTCTTTGAAAACATCCTTGTGCCTTGTTTCAGTTCCAGTTTTATGTATATTTTCTGCCTTGCACCCGATTATTCCTACATCTGATGGATGGCCTTGGGAATCTAATTCTGGTATTGATGGTTTTGGCTGATTGTCTCCCCTTGTAGCTGCTTTCTTCAATATTGTGTAAATTTCGATTATGAGCTCATGTTTAGCTAAACAGCTGACCATGTAAGAGGCTTAGGTGTGAACGCTCGTAAGTTTCAGCAGAAAGTTGGCAATGATTTATTTGTGTCCCTCCAATGAGTGGCCCGCAAGGACCCTGTTTTCTACAAGTGTTGGACCAATACTCCCTCTAGAGGCAGGGGACTGAGACAGGGCTGCTTTGCGGCCCCCGATCTGGGGCATGGGCAGTGGGCGGCCTGTGACCCGGGCAGGAGCCCTTCCGCGTGTGTCCCAGGGACCCATCTGCCTGCGAAATTCGGTCACCTGGCAGGAAGCTACGATGCCCAGACCTATGCTTAGCTGTGCAGCGCGGTATACTGCGCGGACACGTTCCACACACACTTCAAGTAAGAGGGCGGCCTGAGTGGAAAGGTGAGAGTTTGGGCAGCTGTGCAGACAAAGAAGGCGCCCTTTGGCCTGGGCCTAAAAACTTGTGACACTCCACTGGGCCTGCCGGGCTCTGAGGGCCCTGCCCTGGGCCCCCTGCTCCCCTGCCCTTTGTTCAGTCACAGCAGAGATGGCCACACCCACTCCCTCAGTGAGGGCAGTGTTCCAACCTCCCTCAGCCCCGCCCCCTCTCCGCAGGTTACCATGGACTACAGAGGCTGCATTCTGAGGCCAGGGCGTTCCGAGAATGCCAAGGGCAGACATGATGACCTTAAATGATTTCCTCTTGTTTCAGTGTTGGTAAACTTTAGGAGCTAGGAAATGGTCCACTTGACAGAAATGTTCAAATTTACTGGCATTTCATATATTCTCTTCTCTAACATTGTCCTGACTCTTTCTGTATATTCTTTACTTATGTTTTGGTTTTCCTTAATCAAAGTGTGTCTTTTAAATCTTTTCAAATAAAATTCTTTGGACTTACTAAATCACCTGAATTTTATACGTTTTCTGTTGTATTAAGTTCTGCTCATATCTTTATTTATCTTTTCTCTATGTTCTCAGGGTTTATTGTTTTCATCTTCTGATGTCAATTAAAACACTTGGTTATTCATTTTAATAAATCTTTTTACTTATAAAGATTTGAACTTTTGAAGATTCCAGCTTACTTGTTCGTGTCTAAGGGTCAGGTCCTCTCCATTGTTGCTGGGCTAAGGCTTAGTTCACCATACAGCAATGTATATATTGACCTATTTTCCCCTCGACTTTCTGTGATTCCCTACATCTCACCTTTCTTTGCAGACAAGACATTTGAAATACCCTTAACTTATTTCACAGCCAATAAGTCTTTGAAATAATGTGTATTTTTTAGAGAAATCTTCTTATATAATTAGGCAGAAAATCTGACCTGCCATAGTTTTCAAAACAGCATAATTTCACTCTTCTCAATGATTAATCTGTTGTATTACACAACCTTGGAGTATTTAGCTTTATCAATGACATGTCCTTGAAAAATGTTTTAGAGATCCTACCAGTCTTTGAAAACATCCTTGTGCCTTGTTTCAGTTCCAGTTTTAGGTATATTTTCTGCCTTGCACCCGATTATTCCTACATCTGATGGATGGCCTTGGGAATCTAATTCTGGTATTGATGGTTTTGGCTGATTGTCTCCCCTTGTAGCTGCTTTCTTCAATATTGTGTAAATTTCGATTATGAGCTCATGTTTAGCTAAACAGTTGACCATGTAAGAGGCTTAGGTGTGAACGCTCGTAAGTTTCAGCAGAAAGTCGGCAAAGATTTATTTGTGTCCCTCCAATGAGTGGCCCGCAAGGACCCTGTTTTCTACAAGTGTTGGACCAATACTCCCTCTAGAGGCAGGGGACTGAGACAGGGCTGCTTTGCGGCCCCCGATCTGGGGCATGGGCAGTGGGCGGCCTGTGACCCGGGCAGGAGCCCTTCCGCGTGTGTCCCAGGGACCCATCTGCCTGCGAAATTCGGTCACCTGGCAGGAAGCTACGATGCCCAGATCTATGCTTAGCTGTGCAGTGCGGTGTACTGCGCGGACACGTTCCACACACACTTCAAGTAAGAGGGCGGCCTGAGTGGAAAGGTGAGAGTTTGGGCAGCTGTGCAGACAAAGAAGGCGCCCTTTGGCCTGGGCCTAAAAACTTGTGACACTCCACTGGGCCTGCCGGGCTCTGAGGGCCCTGCCCTGGGCCCCCTGCTCCCCTGCCCTTTGTTCAGTCACAGCAGAGATGGCCACACCCACTCCCTCAGTGAGGGCAGTGTTCCAACCTCCCTCAGCCCCGCCCCCTCTCCGCAGGTTACCATGGACTACAGAGGCTGCATTCTGAGGCCAGGGCGTTCCGAGAATGCCAAGGGCAGACATGATGACCTTAAATGATTTCCTCTTGTGTCAGTGTTGGTAAACTTTAGGAGCTAGGAAATGGTCCACTTTACAGAAATGTTCAAATTTACTGGCATTTCATATATTCTCTGCTCTAACATTGTCCTGACTCTTTCTGTATATTCTTTACTTATGTTTTGGTTTTCCTTAATCAAAGTGTGTCTTTTAAATCTTTTCAAAGAAAATTCTTTGGACTTACTAAATCACCTCAATTTTATACGTTTTCTGTTGTATTAAGTTCTGCTCATATCTTTATTTATCTTTTCTCTATGTTCTCAGGGTTTATTGTTTTCATCTTCTGATGTCAATTAAAACACTTGGTTATTCATTTTAATAAATCTTTTCACTTATAAAGATTTGAACTTTTGAAGATTCCAGCTTACTTGTTCGTGTCTAAGGGTCAGGTCCTCTCCATTGTTGCTGGCCTAAGGCTTAGTTCACCATACAGCAATGTATATATTGACCTATTTTCCCCTCGACTTTCTGTGATTCCCTACATCTCACCTTTCTTTGCAGACAAGCCATTTGAAATACCCTTAACTTATTTCACAGCCAAGAAGTCTTTGAAATAATGTGTATTTTTTAGAGAAATCTTCTTATATAATTAGGCAGAAAATCTGACCTGCCATAGTTTTCAAAACAGCATAATTTCACTCTTCTCAATGATTAATCTGTTGTATTACACAACCTTGGAGTATTTAGCTTTATCAATGACATGTCCTTGAAAAATGTTTTAGAGATCCTACCAGTCTTTGAAAACATCCTTGTGCCTTGTTTCAGTTCCAGTTTTAGGTATATTTTCAGCCTTGCACCCGATTATTCCTACATCTGATGGATGGCCTTGGGAATCTAATTCTGGTATTGATGGTTTTGGCTGATTGTCTCCCCTTGTAGCTGCTTTCTTCATTATTGTGTAAATTTAGATCATGAGCTCATGTTTAGCTAAACAGCTGACCTTGTAAGAGGCTTAGGTGTGAACGCTCGTAAGTTTCAGCAGAAAGTCGGCAAAGATTTATTTGTGTCCCTCCAATGAGTGGCCCGCAAGCACCCCGTTTTCTACAAGTGTTGGTCCAATAATCCCTCTAGAGGCAGGGGACTCAGACAGGGCTGCTTTGCGGCCCCCGATCTGGGGCAGGGGCAGTGGGTGGCCTGTGATCCGGGCAGGAGCCCCTCCGCGTGTGTCCCAGGGACCCATCTGCCTGCGAACTTCGGTCACCTGGCAGGAAGCTACGATGCCCAGATCTATGCTTAGCTGTGCAGTGCGGTGTACTGCGCGGACACGTTCCACACACACTTCAAGTAAGAGGGCGGCCTGAGTGGAAAGGTGAGAGTTTGGGCAGCTGTGCAGACAAAGAAGGCACCCTTTGGCCTGGGCCTAAAAACTTGTGACACTCCACTGGGCCTGCCGGGCTCTGAGGGCCCTGCCCTGGGCCCCCTGCTCCCCTGCCCTTTGTTCAGTAACAGCAGAGATGGCCACACCCACTCCCTCAGTGAGGGCAGTGTTCCAACCTCCCTCAGCCCCGCCCCCTCTCCGCAGGTTACCATGGACTACAGAGGCTGCATTCTGAGGCCAGGGCGTTCCGAGAATGCCAAGGGCAGACATGATGACCTTAAATGATTTCCTCTTGTGTCAGTGTTGGTAAACTTTAGGAGCTAGGAAATGTTGCACTTTACAGAAATGTTCAAATTTACTGGCATTTCATATATTCTCTGCTCTAACATTGTCCTGACTCTTTCTGTATATTCTTTACTTATGTTTTGGTTTTCCTTAATCAAAGTGTGTCTTTTAAATCTTTTCAAAGAAAATTCTTTGGACTTACTCAATCACCTGAATTTTATACGTTTTCTGTTGTATTAAGTTCTGCTCATATCTTTATTTATCTTTTCTCTATGTTCTCAGGGTTTATTGTTTTCATCTTCTGATGTCAATTAAAACACTTGGTTATTCATTTTAATAAATCTTTTTACTTATAAAGATTTGAACTTTTGAAGATTCCAGCTTACTTGTACGTGTCTAAAGGTCAGGTCCTCTCCATTGTTGCTGGCCTAAGGCTTAGTTCACCATACAGCAATGTATATATTGACCTATTTTCCCCTCGACTTTCTGTGATTCCCTACATCTCACCTTTCTTTGCAGACAAGCCATTTGAAATACCCTTAACTTATTTCACAGCCAATAACTCTTTGAAATAAAGTGTATTTTTTAGAGAAATCTTCTTATATAATTAGGCAGAAAATCTGACCTGCCATAGTTTTCAAAACAGCATAATTTCACTCTTCTCAATGATTAATCTGTTGTATTACACAACCTTGGAGTATTTAGCTTTATCAATGACATGTCTTGAAAAATGTTTTAGAGATCCTACCAGTCTTTGAAAACATCCTTGTGCCTTGTTTCAGTTCCAGTTTTATGTATATTTTCTGCCTTGCACCCGATTATTCCTACATCTGATGGATGGCCTTGGGAATCTAATACTGGTATTGATGGTTTTGGCTGATTGTCTCCCCTTGTAGCTGCTTTCTTCAATATTGTGTAAATTTCGATTATGAGCTCATGTTTAGCTAAACAGCTGACCTTGTAAGAGGCTTAGGTGTGAACGCTCGTAAGTTTCAGCAGAATGTCGGCAAAGATTTATTTGTGTCCCTCCAATGAGTGGCCCGCAAGGACCCTGTTTTCTACAAGTGTTGGACCAATACTCCCTCTAGAGGCAGGGGACTGAGACAGGGCTGCTTTGCGGCACCCGATCTGGGGCAGGGGCAGTGGGCGGCCTGTGACCCGGGCAGGAGCCCTTCCGCGTGTGTCCCAGGGACCCATCTGCCTGCGAAATTCGGTCACCTGTCAGGAAGCTACGATGCCCAGAACTATGCTTAGCTGTGCAGCACGGTATACTGCACGGACACGTTCCACACACGCTTCAAGTAAGACGGCGGCCTGAGTGGAAAGGTGAGAGTTTGGGCAGCTGTGCAGACAAAGAAGGCGCCCTTTGGCCTGGGCCTAAAAGCTTGTGACACTCCACTGGGCCTGCCGGGCTCTGAGGGCCCTGCCCTGGGCCCCCTGCTCCCCTGCCCTTTGTTCAGTCACAGCAGAGATGGCCACACCCACTCCCTCAGTGAGGGCAGTGTTCCAACCTCCCTCAGCCCCGCCCCCTCTCCGCAGGTTACCATGGACTACAGAGGCTGCATTCTGAGGCCAGGGCGTTCCGAGAATGCCAAGGGCAGACATGATGACCTTAAATGATTTCCTCTTGTTTCAGTGTTGGTAAACTTTAGGAGCTAGGAAATGGTCCACTTGACAGAAATGTTCAAATTTACTGGCATTTCATATATTCTCTTCTCTAACATTGTCCTGACTCTTTCTGTATATTCTTTACTTATGTTTTGGTTTTCCTTAATCAAAGTGTGTCTTTTAAATCTTTTCAAATAAAATTCTTTGGACTTACTAAATCACCTGAATTTTATACGTTTTCTGTTGTATTAAGTTCTGCTCATATCTTTATTTATCTTTTCTCTATGTTCTCAGGGTTTATTGTTTTCATCTTCTGATGTCAATTAAAACACTTGGTTATTCATTTTAATAAATCTTTTTACTTATAAAGATTTGAACTTTTGAAGATTCCAGCTTACTTGTTCGTGTCTAAGGGTCAGGTCCTCTCCATTGTTGCTGGGCTAAGGCTTAGTTCACCATACAGCAATGTATATATTGACCTATTTTCCCCTCGACTTTCTGTGATTCCCTACATCTCACCTTTCTTTGCAGACAAGACATTTGAAATACCCTTAACTTATTTCACAGCCAATAAGTCTTTGAAATAATGTGTATTTTTTAGAGAAATCTTCTTATATAATTAGGCAGAAAATCTGACCTGCCATAGTTTTCAAAACAGCATAATTTCACTCTTCTCAATGATTAATCTGTTGTATTACACAACCTTGGAGTATTTAGCTTTATCAATGACATGTCCTTGAAAAATGTTTTAGAGATCCTACCAGTCTTTGAAAACATCCTTGTGCCTTGTTTCAGTTCCAGTTTTAGGTATATTTTCTGCCTTGCACCCGATTATTCCTACATCTGATGGATGGCCTTGGGAATCTAATTCTGGTATTGATGGTTTTGGCTGATTGTCTCCCCTTGTAGCTGCTTTCTTCAATATTGTGTAAATTTCGATTATGAGCTCATGTTTAGCTAAACAGTTGACCATGTAAGAGGCTTAGGTGTGAACGCTCGTAAGTTTCAGCAGAAAGTCGGCAAAGATTTATTTGTGTCCCTCCAATGAGTGGCCCGCAAGGACCCTGTTTTCTACAAGTGTTGGACCAATACTCCCTCTAGAGGCAGGGGACTGAGACAGGGCTGCTTTGCGGCCCCCGATCTGGGGCATGGGCAGTGGGCGGCCTGTGACCCGGGCAGGAGCCCTTCCGCGTGTGTCCCAGGGACCCATCTGCCTGCGAAATTCGGTCACCTGGCAGGAAGCTACGATGCCCAGATCTATGCTTAGCTGTGCAGTGCGGTGTACTGCGCGGACACGTTCCACACACACTTCAAGTAAGAGGGCGGCCTGAGTGGAAAGGTGAGAGTTTGGGCAGCTGTGCAGACAAAGAAGGCGCCCTTTGGCCTGGGCCTAAAAACTTGTGACACTCCACTGGGCCTGCCGGGCTCTGAGGGCCCTGCCCTGGGCCCCCTGCTCCCCTGCCCTTTGTTCAGTCACAGCAGAGATGGCCACACCCACTCCCTCAGTGAGGGCAGTGTTCCAACCTCCCTCAGCCCCGCCCCCTCTCCGCAGGTTACCATGGACTACAGAGGCTGCATTCTGAGGCCAGGGCGTTCCGAGAATGCCAAGGGCAGACATGATGACCTTAAATGATTTCCTCTTGTGTCAGTGTTGGTAAACTTTAGGAGCTAGGAAATGGTCCACTTTACAGAAATGTTCAAATTTACTGGCATTTCATATATTCTCTGCTCTAACATTGTCCTGACTCTTTCTGTATATTCTTTACTTATGTTTTGGTTTTCCTTAATCAAAGTGTGTCTTTTAAATCTTTTCAAAGAAAATTCTTTGGACTTACTAAATCACCTCAATTTTATACGTTTTCTGTTGTATTAAGTTCTGCTCATATCTTTATTTATCTTTTCTCTATGTTCTCAGGGTTTATTGTTTTCATCTTCTGATGTCAATTAAAACACTTGGTTATTCATTTTAATAAATCTTTTCACTTATAAAGATTTGAACTTTTGAAGATTCCAGCTTACTTGTTCGTGTCTAAGGGTCAGGTCCTCTCCATTGTTGCTGGCCTAAGGCTTAGTTCACCATACAGCAATGTATATATTGACCTATTTTCCCCTCGACTTTCTGTGATTCCCTACATCTCACCTTTCTTTGCAGACAAGCCATTTGAAATACCCTTAACTTATTTCACAGCCAAGAAGTCTTTGAAATAATGTGTATTTTTTAGAGAAATCTTCTTATATAATTAGGCAGAAAATCTGACCTGCCATAGTTTTCAAAACAGCATAATTTCACTCTTCTCAATGATTAATCTGTTGTATTACACAACCTTGGAGTATTTAGCTTTATCAATGACATGTCCTTGAAAAATGTTTTAGAGATCCTACCAGTCTTTGAAAACATCCTTGTGCCTTGTTTCAGTTCCAGTTTTAGGTATATTTTCAGCCTTGCACCCGATTATTCCTACATCTGATGGATGGCCTTGGGAATCTAATTCTGGTATTGATGGTTTTGGCTGATTGTCTCCCCTTGTAGCTGCTTTCTTCATTATTGTGTAAATTTAGATCATGAGCTCATGTTTAGCTAAACAGCTGACCTTGTAAGAGGCTTAGGTGTGAACGCTCGTAAGTTTCAGCAGAAAGTCGGCAAAGATTTATTTGTGTCCCTCCAATGAGTGGCCCGCAAGCACCCCGTTTTCTACAAGTGTTGGTCCAATAATCCCTCTAGAGGCAGGGGACTCAGACAGGGCTGCTTTGCGGCCCCCGATCTGGGGCAGGGGCAGTGGGTGGCCTGTGATCCGGGCAGGAGCCCCTCCGCGTGTGTCCCAGGGACCCATCTGCCTGCGAACTTCGGTCACCTGGCAGGAAGCTACGATGCCCAGATCTATGCTTAGCTGTGCAGTGCGGTGTACTGCGCGGACACGTTCCACACACACTTCAAGTAAGAGGGCGGCCTGAGTGGAAAGGTGAGAGTTTGGGCAGCTGTGCAGACAAAGAAGGCACCCTTTGGCCTGGGCCTAAAAACTTGTGACACTCCACTGGGCCTGCCGGGCTCTGAGGGCCCTGCCCTGGGCCCCCTGCTCCCCTGCCCTTTGTTCAGTAACAGCAGAGATGGCCACACCCACTCCCTCAGTGAGGGCAGTGTTCCAACCTCCCTCAGCCCCGCCCCCTCTCCGCAGGTTACCATGGACTACAGAGGCTGCATTCTGAGGCCAGGGCGTTCCGAGAATGCCAAGGGCAGACATGATGACCTTAAATGATTTCCTCTTGTGTCAGTGTTGGTAAACTTTAGGAGCTAGGAAATGTTGCACTTTACAGAAATGTTCAAATTTACTGGCATTTCATATATTCTCTGCTCTAACATTGTCCTGACTCTTTCTGTATATTCTTTACTTATGTTTTGGTTTTCCTTAATCAAAGTGTGTCTTTTAAATCTTTTCAAAGAAAATTCTTTGGACTTACTCAATCACCTGAATTTTATACGTTTTCTGTTGTATTAAGTTCTGCTCATATCTTTATTTATCTTTTCTCTATGTTCTCAGGGTTTATTGTTTTCATCTTCTGATGTCAATTAAAACACTTGGTTATTCATTTTAATAAATCTTTTTACTTATAAAGATTTGAACTTTTGAAGATTCCAGCTTACTTGTACGTGTCTAAAGGTCAGGTCCTCTCCATTGTTGCTGGCCTAAGGCTTAGTTCACCATACAGCAATGTATATATTGACCTATTTTCCCCTCGACTTTCTGTGATTCCCTACATCTCACCTTTCTTTGCAGACAAGCCATTTGAAATACCCTTAACTTATTTCACAGCCAATAACTCTTTGAAATAAAGTGTATTTTTTAGAGAAATCTTCTTATATAATTAGGCAGAAAATCTGACCTGCCATAGTTTTCAAAACAGCATAATTTCACTCTTCTCAATGATTAATCTGTTGTATTACACAACCTTGGAGTATTTAGCTTTATCAATGACATGTCTTGAAAAATGTTTTAGAGATCCTACCAGTCTTTGAAAACATCCTTGTGCCTTGTTTCAGTTCCAGTTTTATGTATATTTTCTGCCTTGCACCCGATTATTCCTACATCTGATGGATGGCCTTGGGAATCTAATACTGGTATTGATGGTTTTGGCTGATTGTCTCCCCTTGTAGCTGCTTTCTTCAATATTGTGTAAATTTCGATTATGAGCTCATGTTTAGCTAAACAGCTGACCTTGTAAGAGGCTTAGGTGTGAACGCTCGTAAGTTTCAGCAGAATGTCGGCAAAGATTTATTTGTGTCCCTCCAATGAGTGGCCCGCAAGGACCCTGTTTTCTACAAGTGTTGGACCAATACTCCCTCTAGAGGCAGGGGACTGAGACAGGGCTGCTTTGCGGCACCCGATCTGGGGCAGGGGCAGTGGGCGGCCTGTGACCCGGGCAGGAGCCCTTCCGCGTGTGTCCCAGGGACCCATCTGCCTGCGAAATTCGGTCACCTGTCAGGAAGCTACGATGCCCAGAACTATGCTTAGCTGTGCAGCACGGTATACTGCACGGACACGTTCCACACACGCTTCAAGTAAGACGGCGGCCTGAGTGGAAAGGTGAGAGTTTGGGCAGCTGTGCAGACAAAGAAGGCGCCCTTTGGCCTGGGCCTAAAAGCTTGTGACACTCCACTGGGCCTGCCGGGCTCTGAGGGCCCTGCCCTGGGCCCCCTGCTCCCCTGCCCTTTGTTCAGTCACAGCAGAGATGGCCACACCCACTACCTCAGTGAGGGCAGTGTTCCAACCTCCCTCAGCCCCGCCCCCTCTCCGCAGGTTACCATGGACTACAGAGGCTGCATTCTGAGGCCAGGGCGTTCCGAGAATGCCAAGGGCAGGCATGATGACCTTAAATGATTTCCTCTTGTGTCAGTGTTGGTAAACTTTAGGAGCTAGGAAATGGTCAACTTGACAGAAATGTTCAAATTTACTGGCATTTCATATATTCTCTGCTCTAACATTGTCCTGACTCTTTCTGTATATTCTTTACTTATGTTTTGGTTTTCCTTAATCAAAGTGTGTCTTTTAAATCTTTTCAAAGAAAATTCTTTGGACTTACTAAAACACCTGAATTTTATACGTTTTCTGTTGTATTAAGTTCTGCTCATATCTTTATTTATCTTTTCTCTATGTTCTCAGGGTTTATTGTTTTCATCTTCTGATGTCAATTAAAACACTTGGTTATTCATTTTAATAAATCTTTTTACTTATAAAGATTTGAACTTTTGAAGATTCCAGCTTACTTGTACGTGTCTAAGGGTCAGGTCCCCTCCATTGTTGCTGGCCTAAGGCTTAGTTCACCATACAGCAATGTATATATTGACCTATTTTCCCCTCGACTTTCTGTGATTCCCTACATCTCACCTTTCTTTGCAGACAAGCCATTTGAAATACCCTTAACTTATTTCACAGCCAATAACTTTTTGAAATAAAGTGTATTTTTTAGAGAAATCTTCTTATATAATTAGGCAGAAAATCTGACCTGCCATTGTTTTCAAAACAGCATAATTTCACTCTTCTCCATGATTAATCTGTTGTATTACACAACCTTGGAGTATTTAGCTTTATCAATGACATGTCCTTGAAAAATGTTTTAGAGATCCTACCAGTCTTTGAAAACATCCTTGTGCCTTGTTTCAGTTCCAGTTTTATGTATATTTTCTGCCTTGCACCCGATTATTCCTACATCTGATGGATGGCCTTGGAAATCTAATTCTGGAATTGATGGTTTTGGCTGATTGTCTCCCCTTGTAGCTGCTTTCTTCAATATTGTGTAAATTTCGATTATGAGCTCATGTTTAGCTAAACAGCTGACCATGTAAGAGGCTTAGGTGTGAATGCTCGTAAGTTTCAGCAGAAAGTCGGAAAAGATTTATTTGTGTCCCTCCAATGAGTGGCCCGCAAGGACCCTGTTTTCTACAAGTGTTGGACCAATACTCCCTCTAGAGGCAGGGGACTGAGACAGGGCTGCTTTGCGGCCCCCGATCTGGGGCAGGGGCAGTGGGCGGCCTGTGACCCGGGCAGGAGCCCTTCCGCGTGTGTCCCAGGGACCCATCTGCCTGCGAATTTCGGTCACATGGCAGGAAGCTATGATGCCCAGACCTATGCTTAGCTGTGCAGCGCGGTATACTGCACGGGCACGTTCCACACACACTTCAAGTAAGAGCGCGGCCTGAGTGGAAAGGTGAGAGTTTGGGCAGCTGTGCAGACAAAGAAGGCGACCTTTGTCCTGGGCCTAAAAGCTTGTGACACTCCACTGGGCCTGCCGGGCTCTGAGGGCCCTGCCCTGGGCCCCCTGCTCCCCTGCCCTTTGTTCAGTCACAGCAGAGATGGCCACACCCACTCCCTCAGTGAGGGCAGTGTTCCAACCTCCCTCAGCCCCGCCCCCTCTCCGCAGGTTACCATGGACTACAGAGGCTGCATTCTGAGGCCAGGGCGTTCCGAGAATGCCAAGGGCAGACATGATGACCTTAAATGATTTCCTCTTGTGTCTGTGTTGGTAAACTTTAGGAGCTAGGAAATGGTCCACTTTACAGAAATGTTCAAATTTACTGGCATTTCATATATTCTCTGCTCTAACATTGTCCTGACTCTTTCTGTATATTCTTTACTTATGTTTTGGTTTTCCTTAATCAAAGTGTGTCTTTTAAATCTTTTCAAAGAAAATTCTTTGGACTTACTAAATCACCTGAATTTTATACGTTTTCTGTTGTATTAAGTTCTGCTCATATCTTTATTTATCTTTTCTCTATGTTCTCAGGGTTTATTGTTTTCATCTTCTGATGTCAATTAAAACACTTGGTTATTCATTTTAATAAATCTTTTTACTTATAAAGATTTGAACTTTTGAAGATTCCAGCTTACTTGTACGTGTCTAAGGGTCAGGTCCTCTCCATTGTTGCTGGCCTAAGGCTTAGTTCACCATACAGCAATGTATATATTGACCTATTTTCCCCTCGACTTTCTGTGATTCCCTACATCTCACCTTTCTTTGCAGACAAGCCATTTGAAATACCCTTAACTAATTTCACAGCCAATAACTCTTTGAAATAAAGTGTATTTTTTAGAGAAATCTTCTTATATAATTAGGCAGAAAATCTGACCTGCCATAGTTTTCAAAACAGCATAATTTCACTCTTCTCAATTATTAATCTATTGTATTACACAACCTTGGAGTATTTAGCTTTATCAATGACATGTCCTTGAAAAATGTTTTAGAGATCCTACCAGTCTTTGAAAACATCCTTGTGCCTTGTTTCAGTTCCAGTTTTATGTATATTTTCTGCCTTGCACCCGATTATTCCTACATCTGATGGATGGCCTTGGGAATCTAATTCTGGTATTGATGGTTTTGGCTGATTGTCTCCCCTTGTAGCTGCTTTCTTCAATATTGTGTAAATTTCGATTATGAGCTCATGTTTAGCTAAACAGCTGACCTTGTAAGAGGCTTAGGTGTGAACGCTCGTAAGTTTCAGCAGAAAGTCGGCAAAGATTTATTTGTGTCCCTCCAATGAGTGGCCCGCAAGGACCCTGTTTTCTACAAGTGTTGGACCAATACTCCCTCTAGAGGCAGGGGACTGAGACAGGGCTGCTTTGCGGCACCCGATCTGGGGCAGGGGCAGTGGGCGGCCTGTGACCCGGGCAGGAGCCCCTCCGCGTGTGTCCCAGGGACACATCTGCCTGCGAAATTCGGTCACCTGGCAGGAAGCTACGATGCCCAGACCTATGCTTAGCTGTGCAGCGCGGTATACTGCACGGACACGTTCCACACACACTTCAAGTAAGAGGGCGCCCTGAGTGGAAAAGTGAGAGTTTGGGCAGCTGTGCAGACAAAGAAGGTGCCCTTTGGCCTGGGCCTAAAAGCTTGTGACACTCCACTGGGCCTGCCGTGCTCTGAGGGCCCTGCCCTGGGCCCCCTGCTCCCCTGCCCTTTGTTCAGTCACAGCAGAGATGGCCACACCCACTCCCTCAGTGAGGGCAGTGTTCCAACCTCCCTCAGCCCCGCACCCTCTCAGCAGGTTACCATGGACTACAGAGGCTGCATTCTGAGGCCAGGGCGTTCCGAGAATGCCAAGGGCAGACATGATGACCTTAAATGATTTCCTCTTGTGTCAGTGTTGGTAAACTTTAGGAGCTAGGAAATGGTCCACTTTACAGAAATGTTCAAATTTACTGGCATTTCATATATTCTCTGCTCTAACATTGTCCTGACTCTTTCTGTATATTCTTTACTTATGTTTTGGTTTTCCTTAATCACAGTGTATCTTTTAATTCTTTTCAAAGAACATTCTTTGGACTTACTAAATCACCTGAATTTTATACGTTTTCTGTTGTATTAAGTTCTGCTCATATCTTTATTTATCTTTTCTCTATGTTCTCAGGGTTTATTGTTTTCATCTTCTGATGTCAATTAAAACACTTGGTTATTCATTTTAATAAATCTTTTTACTTATAAAGATTTGAACTTTTGAAGATTCCAGCTTACTTGTACGTGTCTAAGGGTCAGGTCCTCTCCATTGTTGCTGGCCTAAGGCTTAGTTCACCATACAGCAATGTATATATTGACCTATTTTCCCCTCGACTTTCTGTGATTCCCTACATCTCACCTTTCTATGCAGACAAGCCATTTGAAATACCCTTAACTTATTTCACAGCCAATAAGTCTTTGAAATAATGTGTATTTTTTAGAGACATCTTCTTATATAATTAGGCAGAAAATCTGACCTGCCATAGTTTTCAAAACAGCATAATTTCACTCTTCTCAATGATTAATCTGTTGTATTACACAACCTTGGAGTATTTAGCTTTATCAATGACATGTCCTTGAAAAATGTTTTAGAGATCCTACCAGTCTTTGAAAACATCCTCGTGCCTTGTTTCAGTTCCAGTTTTATGTATATTTTCTGCCTTGCACCCGATTATTCCTACATCTGATGGATGGCCTTGGGAATCTAATTCTGGTATTGATGGTTTTGGCTGATTGTCTCCCCTTGTAGCTGCTTTCTTCATTATTGTGTAAATTTAGATCATGAGCTCATGTTTAGCTAAACAGCTGACCTTGTAAGAGGCTTAGGTGTGAACGCTCGTAAGTTTCAGCACAAAGTCGGCAAAGATGTATTTGTGTCCCTCCAATGAGTGGCCCGCAAGGACCCCGTTTTCTACAAGTGTTGGTCCAATACTCCCTCTAGAGGCAGGGGAATCAGACAGGGCTGCTTTGCGGCCCCCGATCTGGGGCAGGGGCAGTGGGCGGCCGGTGACCCGGGCAGGAGCCTCTCCGCGTGTGTCCCAGGGACCCATCTGCCTGCGAACTTCGGTCACCTGGCAGGAAGCTACGATGCCCAGACCTATCCTTAGCTCTGCAGCGCGGTATACTGCACGGACACGTTCCACACACACTTCAAGTAAGAGGGCGACCTGAGTGGATAGGTGAGAGTTTGGGCAGCTGTGCAGACAAAGAAGGCGCCCTTTGGCCTGGGCCTAAAAGCTTGTGACACTCCACTGGGCCTGCCGGGCTCTGAGGGCCCTGCCCTGGGGCCCCTGCTCCCTTGCCCTTTGTTCAGTCACAGCAGAGATGGCCACACCCACTCCTTCAGTGAGGGTAGTGTTCCAACCTCCCTCAGCCCCGCCCCCTCTCCGCAGGTTACCATGGACTACAGAGGCTGCATTCTGAGGCCAGGGCGTTCCGAGAATGCCAAGGGCAGACATGATGACCTTAAATGATTTCCTCTTGTGTCAGTGTTGGTAAACTTTAGGAGCTAGGAAATGGTCCACTTTACAGAAATGTTCAAATTTACTGGCATTTCATATATTCTCTGCTCTAACATTGTCCTGACTCTTTCTGTATATTCTTTACTTATGTTTTGGTTTTCCTTAATCAAAGTGTGTCTTTTAAATCTTTTCAAAGAAAATTCTTTGGACTTACTAAATCACCTGAATTTTATACGTTTTCTCTTGTATTAAGTTCTGTTCATATCTTTATTTATCTTTTCTCTATGTTCTCAGGGTTTATTGTTTTCATCTTCTGATGTCAATTAAAACACTTGGTTATTCATTTTAATAAATCATTTTACTTACAAAGATTTGAACTTTTGAAGATTCCAGCTTACTTGTACGTGTCTAAGGGTCAGGTCCTCTCCATTGTTGCTGGCCTAAGGCTTAGTTCACCATAGAGCAATGTATATATTGACCTATTTTCCCTTCGACTTTCTGTGATTCCCTACATCTCACCTTTCTTTGCAGACAAGCCATTTGAAATACCCTTAAATTATTTCACAGCCAATAAGTCTTTGAAATAATGTGTATTTTTTAGAGACATCTTCTTATATAATTAGGCAGAAAATCTGACCTGCCATAGTTTTCAAAACAGCATAATTTCACTCTTCTCAATGATTAATCTGTTGTATTACACAACCTTGGAGTATTTAGCTTTATCAATGACATGTCCTTGAAAAATGTTTTAGAGATCCTACCAGTCTTTGAAAACATCCTTGTGCCTTGTTTCAGTTCCAGTTTTATGTATATTTTCTGCCTTGCACCCGATTATTCCTACATCTGATGGATGGCCTTGGGAATCTAATTCTGGTATTGATGGTTTTGGCTGATTGTCTCCCCTTGTAGCTGCTTTCTTCAATATTGTGTAAATTTAGATCATGAGCTCATGTTTAGCTAAACAGCTGACCTTGTAAGAGGCTTAGGTGTGAATGCTCGTAAGTTTCAGCAGAGAGTCGGCAAAGATGTATTTGTGTCCCTCCAATGAGTGGCCCGCAAGGACCCCGTTTTCTACAAGTGTTGGTCCAATACTCCCTCTAGCGGCAGGGGATTCAGACAGGGCTGCTTTGCGGCCCCCGATCTGGGGCAGGGGCAGTGGGCGGCCTGTGACCCGGGCAGGAGGCCCTCCGCGTGTGTCCCAGGGACACATCTGCCTGCGAACTTCGGTCACCTGGCAGGAAGCTCCGATGCCCAGACCTATGCTTATCTGTGCAGCGCGGTATACTGCATGGACACGTTCCACACACACTTCAAGTAAGAGGGCGGCCTGAGTGGAAAGGTGAGAGTTTGGGCAGCTGTGCAGACAAAGAAGTCGCCATTTGGCCTGGGCCTAAAAGCTTGTGACACTCCACTGGGCCTGCCGGGCTCTGAGGGCCCTGCCCTGGGCCCCCTGCTCCCCTGCCCTTTGTTCAGTCACAGCAGAGATGGCCACACCCACTCCCTCAGTGAGGGCAGTGTTCCAACCTCACTCAGCCCCGCACCCTCTCTGCAGGTTACCATGGACTACAGAGGCTGCATTCTGAGGCCAGGGCGTTCCGAGAATGCCAAGGGCAGACATGATGACCTTAAATGATTTCCTCTTGTGTCAGTGTTGGTAAACTTTAGGAGCTAGGAAATGGTCCACTTTCCAGAAATGTTCAAATTTACTGGCATTTCATATATTCTCTGCTCTAACATTGTCCTGACTCTTTCTGTATATTCTTTACTTATGTTTTGGTTTTCCTTAATCAAAGTGTGTCTTTTAAATCTTTTCAAAGAACATTCTTTGGACTTACTAAATCACCTGAATTTTATACGTTTTCTGTTGTATTAAGTTCTGCTCATATCTTTATTTATCTTTTCTCTATGTTCTCAGGGTTTATTGTTTTCATCTTCTGATGTCAATTAAAACACTTGGTTATTCATTTTAATAAATCTTTTTACTTATAAAGATTTGAACTTTTGAAGATTCCAGCTTACTTGTACGTGTCTAAGGGTCAGGTCCTCTCCATTGTTGCTGGCCTAAGGCTTAGTTCACCATACAGCAATGTATATATTGACCTATTTTCCCCTCGACTTTCTGTGATTCCCTACATCTCACCTTTCTTTGCAGACAAGCCATTTGAAATACCCTTAACTTATTTCACAGCCAATAAGTCTTTGAAATAATGTGTATTTTTTAGAGACATCTTCTTATATAATTAGGCAGAAAATCTGACCTGCCATAGTTTTCAAAACAGCATAATTTCACTCTTCTCAATGATTAATCTGTTGTATTACACAACCTTGGAGTATTTAGCTTTATCAATGACATGTCCTTGAAAAATGTTTTAGAGATCCTACCAGTCTTTGAAAACATCCTCGTGCCTTGTTTCAGTTTCAGTTTTATGTATATTTTCTGCCTTGCACCCGATTATTCCTACATCTGATGGATGGCCTTGGGAATCTAATTCTGGTATTGATGGTTTTGGCTGATTGTCTCCCCTTGTAGCTGCTTTCTTCATTATTGTGTAAATTTAGATCATGAGCTCATGTTTAGCTAAACAGCTGACCTTGTAAGAGGCTTAGGTGTGAACGCTCGTAAGTTTCAGCACAAAGTCGGCAAAGATGTATTTCTGTCCCTCCAATGAGTGGCCCGCAAGGACCCCGTTTTCTACAAGTGTTGGTCCAATACTCCCTCTAGAGGCAGGGGAATCAGACAGGGCTGCTTTGCGGCCCCCGATCTGGGGCAGGGGCAGTGGGCGGCCGGTGACCCGGGCAGGAGCCTCTCCGCGTGTGTCCCAGGGACCCATCTGCCTGCGAACTTCGGTCACCTGGCAGGAAGCTACGATGCCCAGACCTATCCTTAGCTCTGCAGCGCGGTATACTGCACGGACACGTTCCACACACACTTCAAGTAAGAGGGCGACCTGAGTGGATAGGTGAGAGTTTGGGCAGCTGTGCAGACAAAGAAGGCGCCCTTTGGCCTGGGCCTAAAAGCTTGTGACACTCCACTGGGCCTGCCGGGCTCTGAGGGCCCTGCCCTGGGGCCCCTGCTCCCTTGCCCTTTGTTCAGTCACAGCAGAGATGGCCACACCCACTCCCTCAGTGAGGGTAGTGTTCCAACCTCCCTCAGCCCCGCCCCCTCTCCGCAGGTTACCATGGACTACAGAGGCTGCATTCTGAGGCCAGGGCGTTCCGAGAATGCCAAGGGCAGACATGATGACCTTAAATGATTTCCTCTTGTGTCAGTGTTGGTAAACTTTAGGAGCTAGGAAATGGTCCAATTGACAGAAATGTTCAAATTTACTGGCATTTCATATATTCTCTGCTCTAACATTGTCCTGACTCTTTCTGTATATTCTTTACTTATGTTTTGGTTTTCCTTAATCAAAGTGTGTCTTTTAAATCTTTTCAAAGAAAATTCTTTGGACTTACTCAATCACCTGAATTTTATACGTTTTCTGTTGTATTAAGTTCTGCTCATATCTTTATTTATCTTTTCTCTATGTTCTCAGGGTTTATTGTTTTCATCTTCTGATGTCAATTAAAACACTTGGTTATTCATTTTAATAAATCTTTTTACTTATAAAGATTTGAACTTTTGAAGATTCCAGCTTACTTGTACGTGTCTAAAGGTCAGGTCCTCTCCATTGTTGCTGGCCTAAGGCTTAGTTCACCATACAGCAATGTATATATTGACCTATTTTCCCCTCGACTTTCTGTGATTCCCTACATCTCACCTTTCTTTGCAGACAAGCCATTTGAAATACCCTTAACTTATTTCACAGCCAATAACTCTTTGAAATAAAGTGTATTTTTTAGAGAAATCTTCTTATATAATTAGGCAGAAAATCTGACCTGCCATAGTTTTCAAAACAGCATAATTTCACTCTTCTCAATGATTAATCTGTTGTATTACACAACCTTGGAGTATTTAGCTTTATCAATGACATGTCTTGAAAAATGTTTTAGAGATCCTACCAGTCTTTGAAAACATCCTTGTGCCTTGTTTCAGTTCCAGTTTTATGTATATTTTCTGCCTTGCACCCGATTATTCCTACATCTGATGGATGGCCTTGGGAATCTAATACTGGTATTGATGGTTTTGGCTGATTGTCTCCCCTTGTAGCTGCTTTCTTCAATATTGTGTAAATTTCGATTATGAGCTCATGTTTAGCTAAACAGCTGACCTTGTAAGAGGCTTAGGTGTGAACGCTCGTAAGTTTCAGCAGAATGTCGGCAAAGATTTATTTGTGTCCCTCCAATGAGTGGCCCGCAAGGACCCTGTTTTCTATAAGTGTTGGACCAATACTCCCTCTAGAGGCAGGGGACTGAGACAGGGCTGCTTTGCGGCACCCGATCTGGGGCAGGGGCAGTGGGCGGCCTGTGACCCGGGCAGGAGCCCTTCCGCGTGTGTCCCAGGGACCCATCTGCCTGCGAAATTCGGTCACCTGTCAGGAAGCTACGATGCCCAGAACTATGCTTAGCTGTGCAGCACGGTATACTGCACGGACACGTTCCACACACGCTTCAAGTAAGAGGGCGGCCTGAGTGGAAAGGTGAGAGTTTGGGCAGCTGTGCAGACAAAGAAGGCGCCCTTTGGCCTGGGCCTAAAAGCTTGTGACACTCCACTGGGCCTGCCGGGCTCTGAGGGCCCTGCCCTGGGCCCCCTGCTCCCCTGCCCTTTGTTCAGTCACAGCAGAGATGGCCACACCCACTACCTCAGTGAGGGCAGTGTTCCAACCTCCCTGAGCCCCGCCCCCTCTCCGCAGGTTACCATGGACTACAGAGGCTGCATTCTGAGGCCAGGGCGTTCCGAGAATGCCAAGGGCAGGCATGATGACCTTAAATGATTTCCTCTTGTGTCAGTGTTGGTAAACTTTAGGAGCTAGGAAATGGTCAACTTGACAGAAATGTTCAAATTTACTGGCATTTCATATATTCTCTGCTCTAACATTGTCCTGACTCTTTCTGTATATTCTTTACTTATGTTTTGGTTTTCCTTAATCAAAGTGTGTCTTTTAAATCTTTTCAAAGAAAATTCTTTGGACTTACTAAAACACCTGAATTTTATACGTTTTCTGTTGTATTAAGTTCTGCTCATATCTTTATTTATCTTTTCTCTATGTTCTCAGGGTTTATTGTTTTCATCTTCTGATGTCAATTAAAACACTTGGTTATTCATTTTAATAAATCTTTTTACTTATAAAGATTTGAACTTTTGAAGATTCCAGCTTACTTGTACGTGTCTAAGGGTCAGGTCCCCTCCATTGTTGCTGGCCTAAGGCTTAGTTCACCATACAGCAATGTATATATTGACCTATTTTCCCCTCGACTTTCTGTGATTCCCTACATCTCACCTTTCTTTGCAGACAAGCCATTTGAAATACCCTTAACTTATTTCACAGCCAATAACTTTTTGAAATAAAGTGTATTTTTTAGAGAAATCTTCTTATATAATTAGGCAGAAAATCTGACCTGCCATTGTTTTCAAAACAGCATAATTTCACTCTTCTCCATGAATAATCTGTTGTATTACACAACCTTGGAGTATTTAGCTTTATCAATGACATGTCCTTGAAAAATGTTTTAGAGATCCTACCAGTCTTTGAAAACATCCTTGTGCCTTGTTTCAGTTCCAGTTTTATGTATATTTTCTGCCTTGCACCCGATTATTCCTACATCTGATGGATGGCCTTGGAAATCTAATTCTGGAATTGATGGTTTTGGCTGATTGTCTCCCCTTGTAGCTGCTTTCTTCAATATTGTGTAAATTTCGATTATGAGCTCATGTTTAGCTAAACAGCTGACCATGTAAGAGGCTTAGGTGTGAATGCTCGTAAGTTTCAGCAGAAAGTCGGCAAAGATTTATTTGTGTCCCTCCAATGAGTGGCCCGCAAGGACCCTGTTTTCTACAAGTGTTGGACCAATACTCCCTCTAGAGGCAGGGGACTGAGACAGGGCTGCTTTGCGGCCCCCGATCTGGGGCAGGGGCTGTGGGCGGCCTGTGACCCGGGCAGGAGCCCTTCCGCGTGTGTCCCAGGGACCCATCTGCCTGCGAAATTCGGTCACCTGGCAGGAAGCTATGATGCCCAGACCTATGCTTAGCTGTGCAACGCGGTATACTGCACGGGCACGTTCCACACACACTTCAAGTAAGAGCGCGGCCTGAGTGGAAAGGTGAGAGTTTGGGCAGCTGTGCAGACAAAGAAGGCGACCTTTGGCCTGGGCCTAAAAGCTTGTGACACTCCACTGGGCCTGCCGGGCTCTGAGGGCCCTGCCCTGGGCCCCCTGCTCCCCTGCCCTTTGTTCAGTCACAGCAGAGATGGCCACACCCACTCCCTCAGTGAGGGCAGTGTTCCAACCTCCCTCAGCCCCGCCCCCTCTCCGCAGGTTACCATGGACTACAGAGGCTGCATTCTGAGGCCAGGGCGTTCCGAGAATGCCAAGGGCAGACATGATGACCTTAAATGATTTCCTCTTGTGTCTGTGTTGGTAAACTTTAGGAGCTAGGAAATGGTCCACTTTACAGAAATGTTCAAATTTACTGGCATTTCATATATTCTCTGCTCTAACATTGTCCTGACTCTTTCTGTATATTCTTTACTTATGTTTTGGTTTTCCTTAATCAAAGTGTGTCTTTTAAATCTTTTCAAAGAAAATTCTTTGGACTTACTAAATCACCTGAATTTTATACGTTTTCTGTTGTATTAAGTTCTGCTCATATCTTTATTTATCTTTTCTCTATGTTCTCAGGGTTTATTGTTTTCATCTTCTGATGTCAATTAAAACACTTGGTTATTCATTTTAATAATCTTTTTACTTATAAAGATTTGAACTTTTGAAGATTCCAGCTTACTTGTACGTGTCTAAGGGTCAGGTCCTCTCCATTGTTGCTGGCCTAAGGCTTAGTTCACCATACAGCAATGTATATATTGACCTATTTTCCCCTCGACTTTCTGTGATTCCCTACATCTCACCTTTCTTTGCAGACAAGCCATTTGAAATACCCTTAACTAATTTCACAGCCAATAACTCTTTGAAATAAAGTGTATTTTTTAGAGAAATCTTCTTATATAATTAGGCAGAAAATCTGACCTGCCATAGTTTTCAAAACAGCATAATTTCACTCTTCTCAATTATTAATCTATTGTATTACACAACCTTGGAGTATTTAGCTTTATCAATGACATGTCCTTGAAAAATGTTTTAGAGATCCTACCAGTCTTTGAAAACATCCTTGTGCCTTGTTTCAGTTCCAGTTTTATGTATATTTTCTGCCTTGCACCCGATTATTCCTACATCTGATGGATGGCCTTGGGAATCTAATTCTGGTATTGATGGTTTTGGCTGATTGTCTCCCCTTGTAGCTGCTTTCTTCAATATTGTGTAAATTTCGATTATGAGCTCATGTTTAGCTAAACAGCTGACCTTGTAAGAGGCTTAGGTGTGAACGCTCGTAAGTTTCAGCAGAAAGTCGGCAAAGATTTATTTGTGTCCCTCCAATGAGTGGCCCGCAAGGACCCTGTTTTCTACAAGTGTTGGACCAATACTCCCTCTAGAGGCAGGGGACTGAGACAGGGCTGCTTTGCGGCACCCGATCTGGGGCAGGGGCAGTGGGCGGCCTGTGACCCGGGCAGGAGCCCCTCCGCGTGTGTCCCAGGGACCCATCTGCCTGCGAAATTCGGTCACCTGGCAGGAAGCTACGATGCCCAGACCTATGCTTAGCTGTGCAGCGCGGTATACTGCACGGACACGTTCCACACACACTTCAAGTAAGAGGGCGGCCTGAGTGGAAAAGTGAGAGTTTGGGCAGCTGTGCAGACAAAGAAGGTGCCCTTTGGCCTGGGCCTAAAAGCTTGTGACACTCCACTGGGCCTGCCGTGCTCTGAGGGCCCTGCGCTGGGCCCCCTGCTCCCCTGCCCTTTGTTCAGTCACAGCAGAGATGGCCACACCCACTCCCTCAGTGAGGGCAGTGTTCCAACCTCCCTCAGCCCCGCACCCTCTCAGCAGGTTACCATGGACTACAGAGGCTGCATTCTGAGGCCAGGGCGTTCCGAGAATGCCAAGGGCAGACATGATGACCTTAAATGATTTCCTCTTGTGTCAGTGTTGGTAAACTTTAGGAGCTAGGAAATGGTCCACTTTACAGAAATGTTCAAATTTACTGGCATTTCATATATTCTCTGCTCTAACATTGTCCTGACTCTTTCTGTATATTCTTTACTTATGTTTTGGTTTTCCTTAATCACAGTGTATCTTTTAATTCTTTTCAAAGAACATTCTTTGGACTTACTAAATCACCTGAATTTTATACGTTTTCTGTTGTATTAAGTTCTGCTCATATCTTTATTTATCTTTTCTCTATGTTCTCAGGGTTTATTGTTTTCATCTTCTGATGTCAATTAAAACACTTGGATATTCATTTTAATAAATCTTTTTACTTATAAAGATTTGAACTTTTGAAGATTCCAGCTTACTTGTACGTGTCTAAGGGTCAGGTCCTCTCCATTGTTGCTGGCCTAAGGCTTAGTTCACCATACAGCAATGTATATATTGACCTATTTTCCCCTCGACTTTCTGTGATTCCCTACATCTCACCTTTCTATGCAGACAAGCCATTTGAAATACCCTTAACTTATTTCACAGCCAATAAGTCTTTGAAATAATGTGTATTTTTTAGAGACATCTTCTTATATAATTAGGCAGAAAATCTGACCTGCCATAGTTTTCAAAACAGCATAATTTCACTCTTCTCAATGATTAATCTGTTGTATTACACAACCTTTGAGTATTTAGCTTTATCAATGACATGTCCTTGAAAAATGTTTTAGAGATCCTACCAGTCTTTGAAAACATCCTTGTGCCTTGTTTCAGTTCCAGTTTTATGTATATTTTCTGCCTTGCACCCGATTATTCCTACATCTGATGGATGGCCTTGGGAATCTAATTCTGGTATTGATGGTTTTGGCTGATTGTCTCCCCTTGTAGCTGCTTTCTTCATTGTTGTGTAAATTTAGATCATGAGCTCATGTTTAGCTAAACAGCTGACCTTGTAAGAGGCTTAGGTGTGAACGCTCGTAAGTTTCAGCACAAAGTCGGCAAAGATGTATTTGTGTCCCTCCAATGAGTGGCCCGCAAGGACCCCGTTTTCTACAAGTGTTGGTCCAATACTCCCTCTAGAGGCAGGGGAATCAGACAGGGCTGCTTTGCGGCCCCCGATCTGGGGCAGGGGCAGTGGGCGGCCGGTGACCCGGGCAGGAGCCTCTCCGCGTGTGTCCCAGGGACCCATCTGCCTGCGAACTTCGGTCACCTGGCAGGAAGCTACGATGCCCAGACCTATGCTTAGCTGTGCAGCGCGGTATACTGCACGGACACGTTCCACACACACTTCAAGTAAGAGGGCGACCTGAGTGGATAGGTGAGAGTTTGGGCAGCTGTGCAGACAAAGAAGGCGCCCTTTGGCCTGGGCCTAAAAGCTTGTGACACTCCACTGGGCCTGCCGGGCTCTGAGGGCCCTGCCCTGGGGCCCCTGCTCCCTTGCCCTTTGTTCAGTCACAGCAGAGATGGCCACACCCACTCCTTCAGTGAGGGTAGTGTTCCAACCTCCCTCAGCCCCGCCCCCTCTCCGCAGGTTACCATGGACTACAGAGGCTGCATTCTGAGGCCAGGGCGTTCCGAGAATGCCAAGGGCAGACATGATGACCTTAAATGATTTCCTCTTGTGTCAGTGTTGGTAAACTTTAGGAGCTAGGAAATGGTCCACTTTACAGAAATGTTCAAATTTACTGGCATTTCATATATTCTCTGCTCTAACATTGTCCTGACTCTTTCTGTATATTCTTTACTT